>NW_010254388.1:70465-239117 GCF_000690775.1 Eurypyga helias
CTGCTGGCTCTTTAAGGTTGGATGCTTATGGGAAATAAATTCTTAGAACAGAATTTTCAAAGCAGAGAAACCAAGTTCTGTTGCATCTCTTGCCTAGTGACTGTACTATTTCTTGCCTCTCTCTGCGGTGATGGGACCTTGCAGCACGTTCAGGACATTTCACACCTTACGTTGCTGACTGGTTTCATGCAGACAGCAAGTTCTTGGGTTGGAGAACCTCACAGAGAGTCTCCTGCCCTGTCCTGGTGCCTTCCTTCCTGTTGAAATAACAGGAAAGCAGTTATTTAATTTTACCTTTGTTTTAGCAGCTGTGGAGAGATGCCCTTATGGTTATTTTGATTTTGTGCTGTTACAGATAAAACTGTGATAAATCTTCAGTGCCATTATTATTGTATTATAACTGATGCCTCTCTCTGAGAGCTTCCTGGGAGTATAAGGAAATGCTATGGGCCTTGTGCATCGCAATATCAGCATTTGTTTGATGTATTTTTCAAGCATTGTTTGGTTTCAGGCACAATGACAGGGTTTATTTTTTTGAAAAGACCCAGGATAGCAACAATTGTCTTTGGACAGACAGTAGAACATCACTGATTCATGCTAATGACTTTTAAGAGATTTGTTTTATGATAATACTTCATAATGTGCAAGTAAATCACAGTAGTATATTTTGTGAAAATAATGAAGTCTTAGTAATGTGAGATCACTTTACAGCTCGCTGCTATTAAATCTCTGCTGAGAAGTAGGGAGACGTCTATTTTTTGCAGAAAATCATAAAGTTGGATGGTGAAATTATTAGGCCGTCTAAAAAGAAAAACCACACTCCCCCATCCACTTTGCCGTTCTCCATTAACGCTTTCTCCACCCGCAGCAGTCTGTAGGTAGCCGTGCTTCTGAAGGTGAGACAGGGAACCACCTCGCACTAAGGTTTTCCTTTCTAAAACCTTCACTTCAGTAACTTCCTTAATGACTTACTTTCATGTGAAGAAAATAACACAGAATGCAATGTAATCTGGGTGAGAAAGCCTCCCTCTAGGGAAGTCCAGGGCTGAAACCCCAGGTGCTGCAGGACTTCAGCAGTAATGGTGACTGGGGTGGCTCGCAGAGTGCTGCCTTATACTGAGCAGGGTCCTTGCCATGTTCCCTTCCGGGGGAGCACTCGTGCTGGTTGGGAGCGGTGGAGCACGCCTTTGCTGTGTTGATCTGTTGGAGTGGAGGAAAATGCTGTTTGCTGGCAGCATGGTTGGTGACCTACTGCATCCTTCAGCCCGTGTTTTCATACCACGCAGGCAGTGGGATCTACGTTGTGCAGTGGGAGTGTCTTTGAAAGCTTGCCCAAGATCAAAACACTTCCTTCTCGTCAGCAGGCTAAGCGGTGGCTGGGCAGGTGAGATCTGGAAGTGATGTTAGCTGGTGCGAAGCTGGAGGGCAGCAGGCACAGCAAGGGCCTGGCAGGACAGCACCGCACCAGGTACCACTGCTCCAGCCCCTGCCACGAAGGCATTGCTGCCATTGCAGGTTAGCAGTGAAACTGTGGGTACAGCAAATTGTCTTTGTAAAACCACAGTGATGTTGCAACTGAAAATTGTTTCAGCGGCATCGTTTGTTTATGTGATCAGTCCTACACAAAGCTGTTTCCTGGTGGTCCGGTGTGTCGCTGTGGCAGCAATCGCAGTCTGTGTGTTTTTCTTTCTTCAGAGTTAGGCTGTCAGCTTTTCGTAATGGGCACCCAATAGCTCTGTGGTCATCTTTTCTCTTCAAAACTGACTGTACTCTGCACTCTCTTCCACAAGTCTTTGAAGATGCTTGGCGTCCCTTGCTCATAGGCTGCGTGTTAGGGTCAAGCTTTTGAGTCTCCTAATCACTCGGTTCTGGCACAGTCCCGTTGCCACTAAAGCCTCTTTTCATGCCTATTTAATGCCTCAGAAGTGCTTTCAAGTGGTCTTTGATAAATCATAGTAAGTGTTATTCCAGTCGCTCAATAGCAGTACCTGCTAGAGTCTTTTTTAGCTCCCAAGGCAGCTGTTCCCTCTTGCCTTATTTTACCAGTGACAGTAATTCATTCCACTTGAGCTGACTAGCTTATTTCACATTTATTTGCACATTATGAGCAGTGTCATTCTACTTACCCTTCAGACAGTAAATGGTTTGAAAAATGCAACTGTAACAAATATTAGGCGTGGGGAGGGGAGTAGGAAAATGGAACCTTTGCATTTGGAGCCCAAATAAAAACATAATGAATAAATAATATTTTGAAATTATCTCAATCATCGAGTGTATGCAAAATCAAAGGTGCTGCATAAACTTGCATTATCCCTTTGAGAATACATTTCTCTTTCCCGCCAGCTAGTTTAGCTTCCCTAGTGTGGAGTTAAATAAAATATTACCCATCAGGTCAGGAAAATAATTAGTCCAGCATTATTGCCTCCTTCCTGAGCAATCAAACTTGACCCATATGTATTATGCATGTTTGCACCCTGCACATCTGAGAAGAGGGACGTATATAAACATATGAATTTGGGCTCCATGTTTGCATACCTAGGCAGTACTCCTACTCCCCTCGACAGAGAAGGCAAGTTGAAAAATTATCAGCGCAAAAGCAAACCATTTTTTTTTTTTGGTGTCCTGAAGTAATTTCTTTCAAGTAATCTTTTGCTGGCTGTGGCAAGTAGTTATGAAAGTGCCATAACTTAATAAGATGGCAAGTTTTCCCCTTGTTCATGACAAATTGCAGAAGTACAAATAATGGTGATGCTCTCAGCAATTTAGAAATGTGTTGTGTTTTGCTCTTGTAATGGAGATAGACAGAAGAACCTCATTTAGGAGGGAAATAAACTCAGAATCTCCCAGAGGCTGGGAAGTCCTTGGGGGAAATCAGGATGGTCCCGGTCAATTCTTACGAGAATGTTTTTTCTTAAGGTCCCAATTACAGGGGTTAACAAAAATACAAGATTTTTCATTTTCATTCATTAAAAGTAAAATTTCTAGTTCTCACATCTTCTAAAACCAGTTAAGGATAAGGAATCCTAAATTACTATTAATTTGACTATTAATACCAATTTGACGATTACTATTAATAGCAGCATTGTTTTTTGGTTAATAGACCCCAGCCTGTTGTGGTGTCCAAGTCTTACAGTGATGATAGCAGATAGAGGATGTTCAAAAGTGGGACTAAAAGGGGGAATGATGGAGGTGCAGGGAAGTCACTGTTCAGCACCAAGCTCAGGAGGCTGAATCATTTCAAGGAAAAGAGTTTTCCTTGTAAGGTGTGAGCCCCTTCATTTTTTCCAGCCACCTCAAGTTGTCTTTGTGCTTGCAGATCAGGCATGCTGTAAAAATCCTTTCCTTTGGGGATATCGGACAGTTCTGGATACACGCTAAACCTGTTATTTAAAATCCTGAAAAAATTCCCAGTAGATTTGAGAAGTAGGCTTGGGGTCCTGAGATTTTTTTCGGATTTGATAGCATAGCTTTCTGCATCTATCTAAACACAGAATCTCTGTGTCTCCTCTGAACCTGTGGAGCTGGAGGGCAACCAGGATACAACTTTGAACTTTCCAAGCTGGGCTGAGTTACACTGAAATGGCTTGGAAGAGCCACCTTTGTTTGCCTAGGGATCATCCAGCAGTACAGACCTTGGCCCATCTCCGTATGGTTTAATGTAAAAGCTTTAAATGAACCAAGGGCAATCCACTTAACACAGCATTCTTGTGTTTTCTGGTATTCCTGTGATCTAATATGTTACTTTTTAGTAACTTTATGGATTAGCAAGAGCATGGAATTTCATAAAGTGTGTCCTCCTATTGTGATGTTCTATGTGACAGGGTGTGGCATGCAGGTATTAGATTAATGGTGGCATCTGGGGAATCAGGTTGTCCACTTATTTCATACTTTGAATTTTTATTGCCAGCTCACTGTGGATGGCCTCTGGCAATTTTAAAATCTGATAATACAAGGCAATCTTAGCAGTACAGTCCTGGTGGGATGTTTTTCTGGCTTTCTGGACTCCAGATAACGATGCCATCTCTTTCTGTCCCTGCAGCTCCTATTCCTATTTCCTAGTCCCACAGCAACACACGTGGCTGAGGCCAACTGCCACGCTGGCCGGGATGCCCAGCCCTCATCCCTAGCGAGCCCTGAGCTCGGCTGAGTGTGGCAGGGTGATGCTGCGCTGTCACCACAAGCCTCTACTGCTCTAAGCAAGGCTTCTCCCGTGCATCCCCATGCAGAGCTCCCACAGCTGACCTGCACAGTAACCGCTGAGCGCAGTTACGGGTGGCTAGAAAGAGGGCTCTATTGCTGGCTGTTCCAGCAGGTGACTGCAGCCGAGGTAACAAACTGCAGACCGTGCCCTAACTGATGGAAGGTAGGTGATGGTGATCTATGGTGTGGTTATGCGGTGGCCTCAGCCTCAGAAAAGCAGGGGGTTGTTTCTGCTGAATCTTGGAAAATCATGTACAATGGCTTGGTTTTCATTCTATTAAAAAAAAAAGAAAAGGAACAAAAACAAGGAACCATTTTTTGGAGCAGTGAGTCTCTGAGGCTGAGAGCAACTTTCACACTACGTGTCACCCAAACCTGGGCAGCTGAGTGAAGGCAACTGGTCTGTTTCAAAAGGGCTGTGTTCTGTGTAATCTCACAGGACTTAAACCACATCTGGTGTTTCTAGATGCTGCTGAAATATAAGAAAATTATAGCACAGCACTTCCACCAGCAGTGACTGAGTGACAGGAATCGTGGCTGAGTTCCTGCATTCAAGCTGTGCAATATGCAGCTGTCTGGATAAGCAGTAGAACTTACTACAGCCTTTGCTCAGTGCAGCCATCATCTTCCCATCTTTCATGTTAAATGTTTTGTCTATGAAGTGTAAGCGGAGTGAGAATCCTAAACATTTCTGTCCTCTTTTGGAGGACCAGTAATTTATAGCCCTGCTGTTGTAAAGTCATCTTTCTCGGGAGAAAGAGCTCTGACTGGGAGGAAGTGGTGAAAGTTTGAAGAAAGAAATTGAAAACATCCCTTACCTAAGCCTATACATAACAAACCCATAGCTTTGTCTCCAGCGAGTACAGCCAAAGCAGAAATCACTGTTTCCAAGTTTCTGTTCATTACAACACTGATGTTCATAATAATAACATGAAGGTAGTTACTGCAGAGAAAGCTGGGAGGAACCAAAAGCTTATCTTTGACATTTTCGTTGCTGGTGGGCAGGATGGTGGTGGTAAGCCTGGTTATGCCTGCGTCAAGAACTTTGCTTCTTATATTGGTATCCTAATGCTTCAGACTCGAAGAATACCAGCTGAACTGTGCTAATGCTGTTTTCTCTCTAGACACCTCCCCCCCCCCCCAAGTTCTAACCTCAGTCCTGGTGGATCTTGCTATTCTCCTCTCTGGACTAATTACATCCTTGTTCTTCCAGGCAGCAGTGGAAGAGCCCATTTCTGATGTTACAGAGTCACCCCTGCTAATTTGCTTCTTGTTGTAGCCAAAGGTGGGAGACTGACAGGTTGGTGCTGCAGGGCAGCATCAGTGTTGGGGTGACCTTGTCCAGCCTTCCTCTCTTCTCTCTCTCTCTACCACTGCGAAGGCAAGGTGATGGTGTGCTAAAGAGTGCCAGGAGGTGGGATCTGTTCCATTTAGCTTGGATATTCTTGTAAATGGTCTTGTAAGTCATCCCGTTTCCTTGCTCTTCTCCACGCAGTTATACCCTTTCTTTGCCTCCTTCTTCGTTGTTCCAGGTCAGTTATTTCTATTTCGATGCAGTTGTCATTGTCAGTTGAGAGTTCGCATTATCCTGTTGCCTTTGTGGCTACAGCGTGTTCCTTCCCATTCAAGGAATTCAGGAATTGTTCCTTTGTGGTTGTATAATAATTAAACAGGGCTGTATCTTTGAATGGGGTAGGATTTGTGGCTTGTGCATTTTCTGTCCTAGGTTTTTAAAAAGAAAACAGAATTATGTATTAATTGGTGACAGATGCTTAAAAGAAGTCTCCAATGAAAATCTGCAATGCCTTGTCTTGACCTCACCCAGCGCATCTGCTGTGGCTCAGTACAGAACCGGAGAAGCAGCGAACAGGCCGTTTGTTCCAGCCAACAAACCTGACTCCCCTTCCCGGCTGTGCCACGGTCTGCGTGCATGACTTTGAATGAGTTCGGCAGCTTCTCCTCCGCTGTGTGCGTGGGGGGAAGGCGTGCCGGTACATCCCTAGAAAGCAGTGTTGTGAAGGCAGATACTCCAGAACTGTGGTGTGCCCATTTGTGTCAGGAACAAAGCAGAGAGGAGAGGGCATCTGCCAATAAATGCCTGAAATCCATATTGGATGTCCTTCTGTTTCCAGGAGTTTAATTCTTAAATGCCAGACAATGGGTGGGGATTTATCAAGGCAGCAGGATTTTGTTACTCACATCCCATGGGCACTGTTGAAATGCTTGTGTTCGGGGAGCAGTAGGAGCTGTGAACAGGGAGTACCTCTGCTCCTTCTTTGGGGGCGGTAACAGCGAGGCCGGGAGGGCCGTCGCTGCAGGCTGCTGTCTGGTTCCTTGAGGCCTCAGGTCTGTGCGTGTCAACGTGTCCATTGCCTCCCCCTCTCCTCTCTGACACCAACTGCCCTTTATGTACATCTGTGATGTGCTGATTATTCCCGGACCTGCATGTTTTGGTGTCAGTGGGTATCTCGGGGTATATATGTTAATGTTGGGGTGGAATCCAAAATCTGATGAAGCTGAAAGGATGCACGTCGGAGCAAAATAGTCTTTTCCAGCGTCAGGAGAGGCCTGACTTCACTTTCATAAACCCTTCACTGTGGCACACAGGCTTCTCTGCTGTCATGCAGCGTGCTGTGTTTTGGAACACGCACACAAACGTACACACAAGTGTATGAAACATTTCTTTTGGCTATCTCCCATTTGGTTTAATTTTTCACAGGACTGTAAAATCTCATGTGCAAATTCTGTTTTCATGGCTCCTATTATATGTTAAAAGCAGAGTTTTGAATAATTGTTAGAAAATTCTCTCCTAGTCCTTTTTAAGACAAAATCTTTGGTTGTTAGTGACAGCACAGAAAGCTCTTGGTTTTGAAAGTAACTTTAGAAACTTTTTCCTGCTCATGGTTTATATTTTAAAAGCAGAGGGAGTGATTGCTGCCTCCCTTTCTTTCATTGTTAGTTCTTTTCTCTGCTCCCCTCTTCCCATCTCTGAAGTGTTTATTCTCATGCAGATATTATAGTAGCTGTTGCAAACCCCGTGAGCCTGCGGAGGCTGTGATTTAGCTCCTAATCCCAGTACTGTTTTCTTCTCCTCTCATCTCACTCACATATCCCCGTGCAGTTTGTACTCCATTTGTTAATTCCAATTTGATTGACTGTGGACATCTTTTGAACCCCAGGATCGCCAAAATGCCAGTGTATCGCTGCATAACTTAGTATTACACCTGTGTCCCAAGCCACTACATGAGATACTGTAGACATCTAGATTCTCTTTGTTGGAACGTTCCCCCCCCAGCACAGTTCAACCGTGTTGGTCTCTTGTTCTCTGAAGCTCAAGTCAGCAGGCTGAGACTGTGGCTCAGCCCACAGGAGAAAGAGTGACGGATACAAACACAAAAAATAATTAGCTTCTTGTTTGCTGTTTCCAAATGTAATACCACTCTTCAAACAAGACAGTGTTATTCCATAGATCACAGTGATTGAGTGCAGATTAAATTGTTGTCTTATTATTTATCTATGGCAGGTCCCTGCATGAGCCCAGCTCCAAGCGTTGGAGAGAGTAAGTCCTTGCTGTGAGTGTTGTACATACTAAAGATAGACAAGTAGACAGATACGGGAGAAAAGGAAAATAAGGAGGAGGAAAGGCAAATTTTATGTAAGTTAATGTGATGAGTGTGGTAGCACTGCTTTTGTGATGGATTTGAAAAGGATGGAGTGAGAACCTGCCCGGTGCATTCAGATGGGTCATGTCTGTGACCACAGCTCTGATGCTCTGGTTGTAGCTTGCGATACTTTGGGCACAGTGGAGATGGGGGGAAGCTGACAAATGAGCAGGCAACTGGGTCTTGAATAGAGATGTAGATTAAATCCTCCTCTGTGGAAAATACGTTTGTGCAGGAAAGCAAGAGATTCTTAAGGATGAACTGAAGGTACAGTCTCTCATCAGTGCCCCTCAAAGATACACTAATGCTTCTCTGCTTTTTCTTCAGTGCTCTGTTGGGTTCTTTTCCCAATACGTCCTTACCCTTCATCTGCCGCTTTTGCATGCATATTCTCTCATACAAACTATGATCCCAGCACATCTTCGTTTTTCAAGGCTTTGTTACTATGAAACGCTTCTTTCCTTTCATTATAGAATAAATAAAGGAAAATGGGAAGACTTAGGAAGGCACATGTTTACTCCTGCAATGTACTTTCTTACCAAATACAAATTTCAGTTTTGTGTAAAGCCAGATGAGCAAAGGAAATGGAGTGAAGAGATCACTGCAGAATTTTTTTTTTTCCAAATGTGGTTCATTGGGATTTTTGAAATCCCAAAGCCTAATGAGAATGTTACTTTATTCTTCACAACATCTTTTTTTTGTACATACTTATGAAAGTATTTTCCAGATGTGACACAGATCCCGAGATATGTTGCTGTTGTCCTGCTACAGTGTATTTTCCAATGACATTCCTTTGCACGCTTCAACAGAAATCTCCTTAGAATTCAACGGAGAGAATTCTTATTTGAAATTAATATTAGATTTTTAAAATGATTTCTATTGACTATAATTAAGTAATGAAAAATGTAGGGGAATGTCATGCGTGATTTATTTTTAAATGTCTTTTTTTTTTTCTTTCTCCTTTTTTGTTTTCCAATCTAACTGCTTATATGGCCCTTTATAACTGTATTATCAGAGTGGTTCAAAGACAATGGTGAAAGATGACAAAGTGAGAAAGGAATGTTCAAAATCCAGAGGCATAAATAGGTTTTCTGGGGAACATCACAAAGGCCCTATTGTGCTACACGTAGCAGGGGCAGAAAGGATACGTGCCCACCCTCTACCAGAAAATGCTGCAGAGTTTTCTGCAGGCCACTTATTGGTACAATAAAACCCCTAAAAATATGCGTGGGGACAAAAACGTTACTTGTAATATCCCGCTACGTTTGTTCCACTCATAATTCCAATAATTGCCTTAGGTGATGTTTGCATATTGGTGTGGTCAGACAGCATTATCTGTCTCCCACAAAGTACTTCTGGCCTGAGAGAAAGCGCTCCCGCTGTGTTCGCTGTGGGCTGTGACAGTCAGATGTTGGTAGCTGTGCTTGAACTGTGCGGTAGTTTTTCAAGGCCAATAAAAATATTGGGCTGTGAGAGAGGGAACGCAAGACCACCGACCTCATTTTGCTTGTGGCTTCGTCTCAGTTCATAACCCTCCTGATGCATTATCTGAGTGAGTCTTTGGGAAAAAATATATTAATGCTCTCTTATTCGGTGCTGTTCTATTACCTATTCATCAAAAATATTGCTTTTGTGCATTTTTCATTATAAGATTCAACATTACCAATGTTAATAAAGAGAGAACTCCTTTTCTTTTCTTAGAAATAGAATATGTAAAGACATTGCCTCTTTGATGTTTCTAAGCCAATACAATATGTATTTGAATGAGGATAAAAGTCATTCTTTTAACAGAAGATCATCCAAGTCATTTCTGATGAAACTCAAGAGGAGCCCTTTTTTTTTTTAAGAGATGCTTAGAAATGAAGATTAAGAAGGGGGGGGAGTACCTCTTTGGAAGGAACAGCCAATGGAAAGAAGTCATGTGTCTGACGGTATTTGTTCATGCAGGCCTGCGGTGACATCAGCCTCCATCAGGGGCTGAACTGTTGAGCAGCAGGTGCCTTTCGCTCCGAGGGATGAGACCTTGCCGTCGCAGGCAGATACCGCACGTGATGCTATCCCGACTGGATTCTTTTCTTGGGGGGGAGGGGGATTTGGAAGATCACAGCTCACTTTGTGGCTCTTCCAGAGACTTCACAGTGTCCGTTTAGGCTGGCATCCGAGATGTGACAGTTCACTAGTCCTGCAACTAACTTGCATCCAGTGGAGCCGGGTGACCCACGGCTCACGAGAGCCTGTTCTGCTGGGTCCCTTCAAGTCTTCTAAAAGGGAGGGGAAGAAACAAAAAAGAAAAGAAAAATGTAGCAGGGGCTCTATATTTCCAGACTCCCAGTCTGTGACTTTTAAAATTGTTCTTACTGCTTTGCTTCCCCTTGAAATGTTTCAGGAAGCCCTAGAAAGTGATTTCTGAAAGGGTCCAGTGATAGAGGCTGGAAGTGATTCACTGTGGACTTTTTCAGGTTGGATATAAAATAGGTGACAGATTTTTTTTTTTTTTTTTTTTTTTTTTTTAGAGTGTGCCTCTGCCTATTTCCACCCCTGTGCAGGGAGCCAGGACCAGGGGTCCAAGCTTCCTTTCCTCTAGCTCTTGCACCATGACTAATGTACATTCAGCTAACCGTATCTGCTGTCAGTCCCACCTGTCCAGCTCTCATGCTGCCGCCAGTGCTGTTCCTCCTAAGTTTAGACTAACGCTTGAGTCCAATGGGAGTATTTGGCTTGTACCAGCTGGTGTTTGAGCAAGTTTTGGACACTCTTTTTCTTACTGATCATATGTCCTAAAATTTCCCATGCTGCCTAGGAAGCTCACATCAACGGCTAGTTTCCTCATGTGGGAATTTTTACTGTGGGTTTTCCACAAAGGATTGGGCAATACATGAGTTTCTGTTTAAGAGCTGCTATAAATTTGAAGCTAACAAGTTTTATGAGGCCTGTGATGCCTTGGGAGTTAGATGCTTCTTGAGTACTGCCCCGGCTCACTACTGCCTGGCTAACTGCAGGCACAGGACAGAGTGGTAGCTGGCCTTTGTAAGTCATGGGCTTCGGTGCTTGCTGCAGAGGGTCTGCGTTGAAGGAGCATAAAGGGGTTAAACACTTCTTCCACTACATCTCCTCTGAAAATCTGTTTGAAGTTTGATACTTTTGGCCAAAGTGTAAGAATGCTCCATGGAGTAAATGGAAAAGCTTTCTTAGAGCCCTGTAGAAATACCCAAAAGGAGAGAAGCAACTCGTGCAAAATTATTATTGTTACATCAGTATTTGCTCCTGTTCAAGTGCAAACCTGTCTGTACAGGAGCAGTGTCTTCAGTCATTCCCTTGCTCTGCGCTGTTCAAAGAAGTGGATCTGTGCTGTGTAAAACTGGGTTCCTGTGAACACTGCAACGCTATCTGGGCTTGAATTTTACATAGATTTAGATCTCGGGCTGCAGCAGCAGAGGTTGGTTTTCTACTGACTCTCAGGGTGCCTGGAGACAGCTACAGGGATTTCAACACAGTGAAACTGATTTTGCAGGGCTGGTGCTTCGGTTTGTTGCTGTTGGGTTTGGGTTTTTTCTTAAGTTTGAAATGAACTTATGAAAATGGATGTGTATTGTTATCAGGAGAATAAAGAGTACAGCTATGTTTTCTGAGGTGAACTAGACATCAGTGGCCAGACATAATAACCCCTTTCCTCTTATCCCCACTTCACAGCAAGTTGAATGTGTGTTCTGGGCTCACAAGCCTGCGGTATGAAACCTGAATGAGTTGAAGCGGTCTCCTGAAAGCCATGGGGTTTGCGGGCTGGCTTTGCGGCCTGGCTGAGTGGTGGACAGGCTTCTTTGTTCTCGCTGTATTATTTTAAAAGTCTGACCTTTAACAAAGTGGAAGCCACTTTAAGAGCCTTCTGTATCCACAAAATTATCTCTAGACTGGGAAGTGCTCTGATCACACTGATTGCTAAGGTAGACGTGTGCTTGGACTCATCACGCCTGTTGCAGCAGAGGATGCTTCTGGGAGCGTAGCTGAAGGGGTAGGTGTAAAACTGAGCCACAGCATCCATCACACATCTGCTCTGAGGTAGCTTTCAAGTAATCTGCTGGTATCTCTGAAAAAAATCTCAAAATCTTTTTTTTAAATAAAATTAACCCCCCCCTGATCTGGAGGGGCATGTATTACAGGTATCTTGAAACGCCGGCAGAGAGCTGTAGTTGCTGCGGTGCCACGGGCTGTTGTAAGGGGCTGTGTTGCTCTGAGGGTGTTTTCAAAGGGCATTTTGCTCAGCACATTGAGAGTCTTCCAGAAGAGCAGAAATTGAGCCCTGGCCGAGGGGGCAGTGGCATGGACAGTGTCAGTGCCTGTCCTGAGCACTGGCAGGAATGAGGGGGAGCACAGTCGGGAGGCTGCTCAGGGCCAGCACCTTGTGTCCTGTCTTTTCTAAGTGGAGGGAGAAGCACGAAGACCAGAAACCCTCTGTAAGCAGGTAGATTATACAAGAGCATAATGGGGAATGCTCCTCTCCTGCTACCTCCTGCAGCTCTGCCCCAGTAGACAGGCTGTCAAAGAACCACTGAATGATGATACTGCAATTTCGAAGCCTTTTCAGACTGACCAGGCAATGCTAAATATTCTGCCTGTTATAAATACTTAATGGTCCTACTATCATGACAAAGATCCCCATTTCATTGCATATAGCTAAACACACACAAACACTGGGTGAAAAAAATCTGTAGAAGGAAGATGGCAAAGAGATATGTTTCAGTTTTTAAACAACCCTCTGGATTTGGACAATGCCAGTCAAGCAATTGCCATTTGGAGAGGTTTAGACACAAAACTTGATTGTTCTGAATATTTATCTAGAAAATATATTGCTGCAGCTCTGATGAGAAACAACCTAGTCTTCTGCATCTTGTATAAATCAAACTTGCCTGTCATTTGCTAAATTATTACATTATAAACCATGTTGTAATTACAAAACTTTAGTTGTTCCATTTATGATCTCTATGGTTTATTGAATTATTGGTTGGACTTGAAAGCTGAGGCTTTGAATTTATTAAGTCCACTAAAATATTATATCCCCCATCCCTTTCTCCAGCTGATCAAATGACTAAATCAATTTCTGGGGCAATGCCAATGGCATTAGGATCAATAGGGCTGTGAAATTTATTGTACATTTTTTGTTGCTGTATAAAATTAGATTGCAGAGTTTATGAATGTTTATTCTTCTGAGCACTGGATTTCTAGTTTGCCTGGAACATACATTAGAGTAGTTTGGTCTTTGCTTGTTATATGAACACTTCACTAGGGATACTTTGACGGCAGCTTCTTTTTAAAAAGTATTAATAGGTTTTGTTTTTTTCTTTTTTTTAATAACAAGATGTATCCAAATTAATTTTAATAGATATTAGATCTTTTTCAGACCCAGAATTGATTGTGCAGAGTGTATACATAAATGTCTTGCTGCGTTTGGGCCACGCAAAGAAAGAGAAAGATAATGGAAACTCTTCTTAATTTTACTGGACAACTACATGGTCTTACACACTTTGTATCCGAGGATCTGCAGCATTTCTCAACTTATCTGCTTCAGATGGTTTAGACAATGTATAATGAGATTTATTTTGATAATTAATTCAGCCAGCTCTCTTGAACTTTGGAAAAGAGGTGTCTGAATTACATCCTTGACTTTCTGCCAAGGGGCCAAAATTCCAGGAACGTTTGTCTTTAGCTATAATCAAACTGAAGAGGGGGGGTTGCCCGTTGGTGCAAGGCTGCAAAGTACGTGTACAGACACAGTAACAGTCTTGAGGGAAAATGAATCAAAACGCACTGTTAGGGACAATACTTCTTCTTAGCAGTCACTAAATATGTACGAAGGGAGTGATCTCTTTAAAAATGTGCGCATTGCTTTCATTCAGTGAAGAATTTCTAATTCATCAGGAAGGGAGCTGATAATTCTAAAAGCAGCTTTACTAGTAAGGGCTGTATGCAGGAGCTGTGCATGCCTGCAAGAACTGTGAATCCTGGTTCTTTACATCTGCTGGACAGGTCGGGCGTCGATAGCCAAGAGGTATGTTTTAATCCTGGACTGGCAGATAACCCCAGGCAAGGTATTTCCAATCACTCTGGAAAACAAAGATAAATGCCCAGCCTCCATCTAGAACTCCTTGGCAAAGATGACCCAAAAAGGGGACGTAGAAATAACATGGTAGAAACAGCAAACTCTTTTCAGAGTCCCTGGTCAAGTGACTGGTTACACGGTTTCGGATTTTCTGGTGACTCCCTTTTCTTCCCTCGGCCAGCCTGTGGAGGAAGACTAGTGGTAGAAGAGGGATCCACATAAAATTTTCATTTTAGCAGTCACAAAATACAGGATCTCAGTTAACCCAAGCATATGCTGCAGGCCAACCCTGATGAGAGGAGGAAGAGGAAGGGGGTGATAGTGCTGTGCGCAGTTAAGGATTAGATAGCGCTGTCTATTTGAATGTTGTGGTGAACTGTGAATAACTTTTCAGATGCCTATTTTAGGAAGGCAGACGTAAAGAGACTCTACAGGAGAGCAGAATAGATCTGACTAGACACAAAATGCTGTGAAACGAATATACTAAGAAGATATTTTTCTTCTTGTCTTTGCTGTTAATTTGAGATGTTCTGCTTTCACTAGAGGAGGTGCAGCTAGCTTGCTCAGAATGTGGTTTTCAGGCTAGCAATGCCCCTTTCATGGAAAAGTTTTTAAAAAGCACACAAATCTAGCAATATCTGTCCTCACCCACTATAGAATAAAGAAAGCACTTTTTCCACTAGAAGACCAAACTTTTGTCAGAGACTAGAGGGACTTGAAGATAATATTTCATCCAGAAGAGGACTTTCATTTTTCCACTCACATAATAAAAAATTAGGTCAAGTGTAGATCTGAAATAACATTTGCTGAAGTCTGTTTCACATATCTAAATTGGTGCTAGTATTATCTATTGCCTTATCAGTGACTGTGTTTTTGGATTAAAACTTCATGATTTGTTATTATGTGTCATAAACAGTGACCCGTAAATGAGGAGAAAGGTGCAGAGGAAAAAAACACCCCCTGTAAGCATAAGTTGGGATGTCGAAGGATCAGAGAGCTAACAGTGATGACTTCTTACTGTGTCAGTGGAGAAAACATGTCTCTGTTTGGTTCTGGAATGAATTCTGCTCCATGACAAAGCTATCCTGAGATTTGGCTGGGAACAATCCCCCAGCTGTGAAATTCTCTGCTGTCTTGGCTAGGTTCACCCGTGCGCTGACACATGCGTGTGGGCTCTGGTATCTGTAGGATTCTCTGCGAGGGAGCTCGTGAGCGTGTCCTGGTGCTGCGGCACGGCCAGGTCAGCAGCAGTGCCTCGTGGGACGGCAGTCAGCCAGCTGAACTCATGGAAACCCAAGTGACCCTGGTGGGGAGGGGCTTTGGGAAGAAAGCCATCTCAGTTTGGACAAACTGCTAAATGCTGTGCTGCTTTTCAGCTTTCTTCCATGTTCATGTGTGTATTTGCCCATCCATCTCTGTGCAGGGAGGGGAGGCAACAGATGCTTTCTCATGTTTCAGCTGTAAGCCACCAGAAAGACCATTCTGTCCCCATTTCTCTGCCTTCAGGCTTCCACTTCCACCAGAATGTCAGAGGGAGGTCTGAATGTTTCCCATAGCTCCAGCTAGTGGAGAACAAGTTTTAGACTGCTGTGTCCTTCATGCAAACGCATCAATGCTTTGTGGAATTCGATTAGGGGCTGGAAAGCATTGGTGAGAGTGCTGATTTTTATTTTTTTTCCTTTCAGTGAGAGTCCTTTGTCCAAAGCCTAGCTGTTGAGGCAATTCATCAGCTTTCTCATCGTGTTCAGTAGAAGTATCGTAAGAAAATATAATTCATTTTCTAATCTGGTTTATAGGCTTAAACATGACTTTTAGGAGGGAGAGGAGACACCATTGTTTATTGCTTTTCAACAAGAGAATGTGTTTTAACTTCTTACTGAGCTCTGGAGAGGCAGGATGGGCCTGTGACCATGACACTTGCTTCATGTAGAAGCTCGGCATGGCTTCTCTGCAGACTTCCAATGTGCTCTTAGACCTGCCTGTCTGCTGTGATCCCAGCTACCAACAAGCTTTGGAAGTAATATTCCTTCTCCATTAAAACTGAGCTAATATTCCTTACTGATGCATTTCGTGACTGCTTAAGAATTCACAGTCTCTCTAATACTTCAATAATTTAGAGCAGTTAAGCTTCATAGAGTCTTGTCTCTTTCATGGGATTTAAAACTTCTTCCTTTTGTGGTGTTAACCTGAAGACAAGTGTGTATGTGTTTTCATTTTGGTTAAAAAATAATTAAGTCTGGGAGGAAGGGAAAGGAAGGATGCATAGAAGATATACTAAAAATTTTTCCTTTGTGTGAAAATCTTTCCACATAGCTCTAAAATTCTTACTCTGTAAGAACTTTTCTGAGCTTCTTGGTGTGCCTTTACAGTTAACATGCTTAGTTGTTATGTAAATAGAAATTGAGTTGGATGGGGAAAAATGCACTACTGCTACTAGCTATGACAGTAACATAAAGGGACAACATTAAGATTTTTTTGTTGTTGTTTGGTCTTTCTTGAATGCAATATCTTTATTTTTAAAATTGCATTGAAAACTCTCTTACTGAAATATTTATAAAGCAGATATTGCATAAGGGAAGAACCAGAAAACGGAGTTCTTGGTAGTCAGTTCTTAAAGTAAAGGATCTATTTCTCCATTTATCTTTCAGAAATTAAGCTTTTCAGAGGTGATATCTGTTAAATCCAGCTAAAGATCCCCATTACTGAAATCTGACTTTTAAAAATCTGCATCTGAAAGTGTTAGCTTTGCTATTTGTAGGAAGGGCAACGAGCTACCCAGTAACACCTAGTAACGTGTGTCTGGAATGGGGGAAACAGAGGACCTGAACCTGACTTTCTTACATCCCAGAGAGCCCTTAGTTTCTTGGCAATAGGTTGTTATGGAATGTTCTTCTGTTTCCTTTCCCTTTTTTACCTAAATGCCAAACGCAAAAAGGAGAAAGAACAGACATTGAAACTTCTCTGTATTTCATGCTGTAGAAACAGGTTAATCATGACCCACCAGTATTCCTTGCCAAGTTAGAAAAACGTTTTTGATTATTCTTGTGCATTTGTTTGCGTGACTTTTCACCAAAAAAACCCCAAACTAAACCAAAAAAAAGCCCAAACCAAAACAAAAAAAACCCACCCACCAAAACCCTACATCACTCAAGGGCCTAAATCCTATTTTCAAAATATTGTTGTCTATTCAGGACACTCACTGAGCTGGGACTACACAGAAAACTGAAACGTTGTGGTAAAATAACTAAGCCAGCAATAGGAAAGCCAACCTGCCCACCAGTGGCTGCAGCTTGCTCCAGGGCCCCCTGTGAGCAAGTTCACAGTGCATCTCGGGTACTCTTGCAGCTGGATTCTGGACATCAGGTGCCAGCAGTCTGGGCACCTTGGTGCTTGCAGGTCATCTTGCTGCAGTGACTGAGTACAGCTCAGTCCTAGAAGTCAATTGATGGTGCCTCCTCGGTGGATATTGACTGAGGATGTGGACCAAGAACATCCATCATCTATTGAATCAGAGACCTGAAGTAATTGGTGTGTAGCTGTGTCACTCCCTTATCCGTAGTTACAGGACGCTGGAGTGTATAACACAGACATCATTGTAACAGAAAACCAATGTATTACATGATAAAGATTAGTTTATTGATGGAGCACAGGTTTGTGTAGAGCTGTGGGGATAGCTCTTCCATGATGTACCAGTAAGTATTGTACAATGTAATAATTTAAAACCATTAGTGGCATGTTGTTGTCGTCTTTCATTTTAATTGTCTTATGTCTTCTGCTGTATGTTTTTTAGCACTGGCACATATGCCAGACTTTAAAGAGTCTATTGTGGAATGTTTGTCACAAACAACCAGGACTAAAAGGCTTGAGGGCATGAAATAAACATGCATTTACATTAAAAAATAATTGCTGAAGGGTTTTGCTTTGTGTTTTTCTTTTTGTCTTGGAGGAAAAGATGAACTCTTTTCTGCATTTGGCAGGGGCAGAAACACCCAGACGTTAGTCTTCAGAAGCGCAAGCAGGATTGCTGAGGTGTGGGGCGAGAGCAAAACCACCCTGTCCCACACTGTGCTGCACCACCCACCTCTCCTGCACCACTGATTTTACTATTCCCTCCAAACAGGAAAGGCAAACATGTTAGACCAGGAATCCTTTGCTTCAGCTGCCTGACATATGGCACCACATAATCTCTGTTTCATTTCGACAGTGCCAAACCCAACGGCCTTGAACAGCAGCCTTGAAATGTAATAGGACGAACACACAACACCACAACAAAGCTGCTGTGTGGGGTGTGTAAATCTGTCCATCAGTTAACAAATTCCTCGTGATATTTGTTTTCAAGACGTTCTTCTGATCATCAACTGGTTTGTTGGATGGGGATTGAATGATTTGGGTTTTTACTTCTTCTAGAGACAGACCCTTGTTTCTGGCTGTCGGGTGCTGTATGTGCAGGATTTCTATTTCCAGCCTCCCGTTGCTGTTTTGCTGACCTCTTTCTCACTCCATAGGGAAGCAGAAGTTAACACAAAGATTACAGTAAATTTGTTCTATGGTAAACTTACATCAAGAGAAGGAGCAGGAAAGCACTTCCACAAACCAATAATGACTGCATGTCACTACAGTGTGGCTCGTATATCACTGGAAATGACAAAGTGGTTTGGAGTGCGTAAGAACATCAAAGGCCCCTTGTTTATTCACGGTCACGGACAGATGGGATCTGGTGTATGGCAAGCCTATATGAAAGTTAAGGTCGTTGGGAAATGGGAATGGATGAAACCAAAATTGGAACAAGATGTAGCCATAAAGGCAGAACATGGCATGAAAAAAGGTTATTAGCTCAGCACAGTTAAACCAAACTGGTTTATCCCAATTAAGAAGGGTGATATTGGGAAATGATTGGGTGTTGGGGTTTCTTTTCCTTCTCAGAAATGACTAATTTTAGTTTTGGTGACTAGAAAACTTCTCTTTTTGTTATGGGGGTAATTTGTCTTATTTTGCATCTTTTAGAGAACAAGTTGACATTTTTTAAAGGTAATGCAACTTCAATATTGACTTTTTCTCTGGTAAGCTGGCATTCTGAGTATGTAGATAGTATTTTTTTTTTTTAATCACTGTTTTTGAGAATCCTACCCTTAAATATATTCTCAACAGTCTCATTATAAGGATAATGAAGAGGTGTCTCAGATGTTTTAATTGCAAAATAAATTCAATTTAGGTTTTGTTGTCAACACAGAAATACCTCAGTGGCCTTTTTTATCTTTCCTCTCCTCCTCCTGTGCTTAACCCAAGAATTAAAAATAAAAGTTAGCTTTTTTTTTTCTGGAACATCCAGGCATAAACTCCATTTTCCACCTCACCCTTATTTCCAAAAGAAAAACCCAGCCAGATTCTCAAAACAATTTTAATCATCTCTCTGTGGTTGAGCAACTTAATGGTTCGGCTTAGATTTGCTCCAGCACAAGTGTCAACAATTACAAAGACTTGTTTTCCCAACATTTACTGGTCTCCTGCTACAGGAAAAACTTTGCCGCACTTAGTTCATTGTTCGTCATAATTCATGGTTTTCCCTCCTTTTTTTTTTTTCCCCCCTTATTTAAAGGTGGTTTGAAATTTTAGTTTCAAATTCTCAAGTGAACTCTAAAATCCCCTCCTCACAAAGGAGGAGAGGGGGGAAATGGGAAGAATGGGAGAGGGGAGACATCTACCAAACATGACCTGCATGTTTTCCCATCCAAACCCAAAGGCATGATTAGTGTCTGCAAAACCAGCGTTGCACACAGGAAATAATTTCCTGTATGATTTACAGAGTGAATCTAGAAATCTGCCCCCAACCACCATATTTTCTATAGATACAAATCATGGTTCTTGACTCAAATATTTCCAGATAGTTTTATAGCTACCGAGTCATGCTCTAACTTGATCGTCCAACAATCCCTGTTCCCCTTTTGGGCTGTGAGTACCGTGTTGTCTGTGCAAATGTTTCCTGATTTGAGCTTTCCGATGTTTAGAGAATACTTCCCATAAACTTGTAAGGCCCCTAATTAACGCGCTGGACCACTAGGCATGTCAAACAAATTACATCAGTTTTTGTATATGTTGCAGATTCCACATGTATTAACTGGGTTTAATAATTGCTGAACTTGAAGTTATTTTGATTAATACAGAGTTTGAACCCAGTTTACTGGCACTCTCTCTGTTCTGGGGAAGAGACAGTGTCTCAAAACAAATGTTACCGGATTATAAAATTGATGAGAATTGAGTTTTTTAAATGAGGTTTGAAAAATCTCAGGGAAATAATCTTTACCATAATTAATTTACAGTTTCTGTCTCCTCCTCTCTATCCTGCTACCAGGAAACAAAAAAGGAGAGAAGACAAGGTAAAGTTTAAAACAAAGTGCACATTTTCTTCTAATTCTCCTATTGACAATTAGTGGAAGGTACAGAAACAGTAAAATTTGACTGGAGATTTATTTGCTTTCAGATTTCTAGTCACCTTTTGAGAGCAGAATTTCCTGAGTTAATAAACCAGTCCAGTTGACTTCTGTGTGGAATATCCTTACTCCAGCTGAACTCCACTCTAGCTGTAGAGTTTAGAAAGTGAGAATTTTCATTCCTGTAGTGCTTCTGTGTTTCATCTCCTGATTGCCACGAGAATTGCAGGAACCAAGCAGAGCCCAGGGAGTACTCTGGTTCATGTAGCATGGTGGTCTTTGCATGACGCCATGACATTTGCATGGCTACAGGCAGAACTGCCTCATCACTGGAAAGCTTGGACTTGTGGTGATTTCCGAGTCGTTTGCAGACCACTGTACCCCTAAAACTCTGTCACAGACCCCGCCAGTTACAACTTGTTTCTATAAGTTATATTTCCGGTAACTTTCCAAGCGCTGTCCCAGAAGTGTTCATGCAAATCCTCAGCTCTAGTGCACTGGTACTTTTACCTAGATTTTGTCAAAGGAGTGAGAAAGGGAAGGTTTTAGGTTGTGTGTTCTGTTGGTGTGACTTGTGGACAGAAGGTAGCCCAACTCAGTGCCATTACTCCTGGAATGTGTTAAGCCATTTTCTCTGTACACCAGATTCCCAGAATTGACTGAGAAACCAGTTACAGAGACTTCAGCTTATTAAAAGAATTGTGACATACATTTTGAGAAGTCATAATACCGTTGATGAGAGAGGAAAGTGGGGTTAGAAAGGGTTATTTTGTAGTGTACTTATTCTCACTTTGGCTAATTCAGGAGGTGTAACTTGGGTGTTGATATCCTGGGTTAGCTCTCCTTGGTAACATTAATGCTAGTAGAAGAGGGCCAGCATAATATCCATTATTCAGTTATGTCCTGCCTAAATCTGTAAAATACCACTTAATCATGGCTAATCACTGGGTAAATCTTGTGCTGATTCTTTACACAGAGGGTGAATTTCATCCTTATGCAACAGATCTCCATGGATTTAACGTATCTTTTAAGCTGCACTTTCATATTATAGAAAGCCATCTCATCTCTTTTAAGAAATACAGCCTTTTTTTCCAAGTTATGAGTGCTTTTTTTTTCTTATATTCTATGGCTGCTGTGTGATTCATTTCCCAAATGTTTACAGAGAACATCTAGTGGAAAAGGGGATCATGACTTTTTAAAATACCTATTTAAAGAAGATGTCTCAATACTGCTGTGTAATCCAGTGCAGCTTCTCTCGCGTGGCCAGAGCCCATGGCAGAGTTGAATCAGCCGTAGTCAGTCAGAGTGAAGGATTTTTTTTTTGGTGGATATATTTGACTCTATTAGTTCCAAATACTTTTTTATTATGATGTAGCAGATTTTAATTTAAACAGCCAGATGAAGTACTCTATTTTTACTCCCCTTTAGTATTGGTGTAGGACAATCTAAATTATTAGACTCTGTAATTTTAGGTTATGAATGGTGTTTAACCATTTTGTGAATATTTAACAGTGATAGAATTTTATGACTAAGATACTAGGAGATTCATTTTGTCTGCAGTCTTACATTCTTTAAATCTACCAAATATAAAAAATGGTTTAAAAATAGACATTAACTTTCTCAGAAATACATTCTAATATTAATTTCTAGGCTTTGCAAATGATACAGCTCATATATAGGCTGTGATTTTTAAATCCTGAAATATCTTTGGATCATATTTATTTCACCTTTTGCGTTTGAACTTTAGAAAGGAGAAAGAAATAGATTGGTGTTAGACATTTTAAGTTGCTGTAATAACAAATCTGTTAAAGTACTAGTTTCTTAGTCATAATTAGTGTGTTTTACTCAGGAAGGATTCTTCACATAGGACAGAGACTTTTTTTTTTTTTTTTGTCTTCTGTGTCAAAAGAAAATTCTCCTTCTGGTGGAAGAAGATTTATATATCCATAGCCACATGTCTGCCTCTCTTGAGCCAATTTTCACAATATGGCTCTTGTGCAATTTTGCAATTGTATTCAAATGGCAACAGGCTGTGATCTGCAAATATAAGTGTACATATGGTATACACGTGTGTTTCTCTGGTTGTCTGTGCAGAATATAATGTGCAACCCAGTTCAGCCGGTAACTGTGCGTCCGAGTTTTGTTGCCTTCAGACACAAGTAGAATTATTTTCCGATACTGTGGTGTCTTTTTGAAGTGATGAAATACTTGAGATATAAAATCTCAACACAGCTCAACCATGCAACTTACAAATATCTGTGGCGTGCCAGTTTCTTCCAATTACTTTCATACTGTACGTATCCAGTAATAAATTATGGGTGTGTTTGCTGCCAGCCCTGTTCCATCAATCTGGGATCCAAAATTAAAGCTGCAGTCTTCACAAGAAATCACTGTTATTCAGTCAGGTACAGAAAAGTTTGTTTAGAACTCTGAGCCAGACTAGAATCCAAATCACTCTTTTATAGCTGCACAGACTGTGCAGAATTAAGGTGAGAGGAAAATAATAAAAAACCTGTTCTGTCACTAGCAGCGAAGAGTTATAGCTCTGAAATGGGTTTCTTGCATAAGATAATTACATCCTAATCACAGCTGTGCTTTTCAAAGTTGTGCCAATTTTATAACATTCATCACTAAACACCTGGATTTGTGTTGTGATAGTGTTTCTGTGTTGTATTTTACATATTTGATGAATACTGTAGGAGTGCCTCTTCATGCTTTTCACGTATCATTTAAGCCAGCTGAATTTAATTCTCAAAAGCTGATTAGTAGCCTGAAGGTATAAGGTTGCCCATACTGATTCAAATGACTGTCCATGGAAGCGTTCCATAGATGTCCATGGATTTATGTCAGGCTCCATATGCAATATATAGGTGTGCATCCACAGACTGGAAGAAAAGCATTAATGAAGATTTCTGCCATCTGTGAAACTTAGGCAGGTCTCTGTCATGAAGTGAATATTTCAGTGTGCTACAATATCGGGGTTCACATGATGAGTTTGGAAAAATGGCTGCAATTACTAACAAATGAAAGGTGTTTACAAAATAGGCTTGATGCTGTGATCTTGTCCACATGTATGTTCTGGTGCGTGGATCCAGGAAGATAGAGTGCTCTGAGTGTTGCTAAAACAAAGTCCCGTTTAAATCCTTCTAAATACCTGCTCAGTTTAAGTGAAGAGACTGAATATGGAATGAGGCCCACCAAAATGGCACTTGAAAAAAAATACAGCAATATCTATTATTTTCCTTGTAGTTCAAGTTTAGTTTTAATTATCTTTAGGAGGAAATAAAAATGTTTTAATGCTAAAAGGCTAAAATGCTTTTGAAAGTCAAAACCTAGATGGTATTTCTTTGCAGTGTCTCAGTGAAGAAGTTTCTGCTTCATCTGGGCATTTTCTCGTTGGCCTTTCTTTGTTGAACATCTCTGTTGTTTCTGTTTGGCACTGTTGGTTAACACAGCCTTTCTTCCCCTGTAAAGGACATAGTAACCTTCCATATTTGCAGATGAGAAAGTGGGGTGGAGGTGTTAAAACTGATTTAATGAAAGTTCTAAAGAAATTGTAGTGCAGAGATGGAATGAAATCACTGTATTTTGGTCTGACCTTGCTATTGCAGCTACAAAAGCTCCATCTATCTGTAATACATAAGTGGATAGTATTTGAAGAGTGTAATTCACCATCTAAATAGGTGAAGTTCTGTAAGAGGCTCAGGTGAAGCAGGGCCATCCTGTAACAGTATGTAGTTCCTTGTCCAAGTCAGAGCAGGGAGCAGCGACAGTGTACATGTATGGTGCCAGAGCTCCTTTGTCTCCCAGTACTTCTCAGATAAAATATATAATAAGAAAACTCATGCAGTTGTTGACCTTTAAATGTATATTATAGTCTTTCATTTCATGGTTTTAAATAGCTATTTTCTTATTATAATTTAATACATGTTATGCCTACAAACCTGGAAAAATTGGCTTGTTCCATCAATTTCAAAGGAACACGAAGTACACTCTGTACTCTGTTGTAAAAGTTTTATTAAACTTGATAGCATTTAAAATAGTCTTTGAGAATTGCTGACACAGTGATTCTAGGTTCTTCTTGGCTTGTATCTAGCCCTAGCAGTGCTTGCAATGCGAAGCTTATTTGCTGAACTGGTAATTATTGCTGTAGTCACACCAGACGCTGACCATAATGCCTTTGTAGGTCTCAGAGCATTAGATTCAAGAGAAGGGTAAAGATCATGTCAGGGAACAGTTTGCCCTGGGGGATTTCAAGTGAGAAGATAAGAGTATTTAAACTGTTCTGCAGCTGTTGAATGACGGGCATATTTTGTAGGGAAGCCTGGAGTGGTGCTGGGGTGGATTCATTGATATAAAAGACGAGTCAGGCTCATAGCTGTCAGCTAAACCCGTCTGTGAAGCAAGATGAATGGATCTTAGGATACCTTCTTGTATTAATGTGTGTTGTAGAAAAGAAAACCCGAGTAACACTGCAGAGGAGTGGATCCGCATCTAATAGCCTAAACTGAGTTCAGTTTTCAGTGTGAGGGTTGCAGGTGGCAATCCTTATATGAATAGGGGAAGCTAGTTTTCAGGAATGGGTGCCATCCTCGGATAAATGTTCATGTCATAGCCAAAGAAATTTGGGATTTGCAGGAGTTGTGACAGTGACTCTAGCCTAAAAATACCCGTCCTTCTGTGCAATGACTTCTAGTACTTGTCTTGCTATGTTCCTTTTTGGTGCTGCAGGGACCCTGCTGATGTCTGTAAGGGTTAATGTGACTAATCAAAAAATGTAAATGCAGCTGGGTTTTTTTTGCCTTTTAGGTCTCAATGAATTCTGCCAGTTCTGAGAAGGTGTAAGAAAGGAATAAAGTGCTGTAAGCTCCTTTCTCAGAAAGTATCTAGTGGTAAATTAGAGCTGGGGAATATCCCTTTTGAACTGAAGGGTCATCTAATCTAGAGGAGTTTTTCATGAGTTTGTGTTCTGATCTCTGTGGGTAAAGATAGTACCTGCTCTAGGAAAAGATGATCAGGATTATTTTGTGTAATTTGATCTACTATTAATTTTCAAGGCATTTCCTCTCAGTATCTCCTAAACATGGGATCAAACCTTTTAATACTTGCCATGATATAAATATTTTATCTTAAGAAGGCAGTGATGAAAGAGGAGGAGACACAGCGATATTAATCTGCGAGGAATTTCTGAAGAATGGAAATTCCATCATGGCTGAGTTTGACTCACTCTCTTTTAAGTGAATGGTTTTTAAAAGCCTGCTTATAATAAGTAGTTAGGCAGTATGAAATGAAAGCATGCATTAGAAAACCATGCTTATGATAGGCATCGTTTTACCTTGGGCCTGTGGGACCTGGGGCTCATAATGGAAATGCTTGAGATGTTGAGAGTCCTGCTGCAGTCCATCCAAGCCACGCAGCATAATTCAATGATTGATGGAATTTTTGGGGTGGAAAGAAGAGTGGAAGATGGCTTTTAACTATGGTCCTGTGGTAACATATCTTTTTGTGGTGGTACACATCCAAGGGCACTCTAAAAACCCCTGAATTAATAAAGCTGTGTGAGGTGAGAAAAACTTTGTTGCAACAAACCAACAAAAGCCTTGTTGGGGGCAAGGGAGAGAAGAAAACCCCAAGAACTCATGTCTCCTTTGCTAACAGAGCGTAGCAGTCAGCCAAATGGTCATGTATTCCGTGCATTCCTTTTATTTTTCATTTGTTTTCTTGGTTGGCGTACAACAAAGAACAGCAGTGGTGGACAGAGCCACAAACCCACAATGACCGTATGCATTACAGAAATACAGACAGTGCTTACAGGAAAGTGACACAGCAGATTTAAAACGTGTGGTAACGTTAAAAATGTCTCTGTTTATTCTGGTTCCCAGAGTTTTGGGAGTCACAGGCATACGCTTTTCCCTTGGCATGAATCTGACAGAGCACTTAGTGCCTACTGAAGGCTAAGTCAAGTATAGCAGCAGGGCCAGGCCCTGAGGCCTAAGTAGCAGACTTCATCATCCATCATCCCCTGACAGATGATTTTGTGGCTATTACGTTGGGAGAAAATGTTCACACAATGCACAGTGAATGTAGATACAAAGAGGGAGCATCTCCTTCAGAAAATAATTCTGTTCTTATCTGCTTCCAAATTATCGTCGTTATTAAGAGCATGTAATTAGTTTACTTAAGGAAAATGGTCAATGAAACAACATCAAATTTAAGTGGCAACGAGGAATGTGAGCTGCACAATTTGCTGTAATCAGGTTTCCTTGGAGCACAGAGTGTTGGGTATTTTTTTAAAAAAACAAACACACAGAAAGGAACATGTGAAAGTTATGTGTTAGCTTAACTAAACAAATTCCTGTATTTTTTTATGGACAGGAAGATGGTTTGGTTTTTTTTTTTTGTGAAACTGCTTGTAGTTTGAGATATCCTGTGTAAGGTGATCCCATTTGAATATTGGCATTTGTATCTCTGCCACACTGTATTCAGGAAGGGTGGGGTTTACAGTGGTAATTGGGCTGAATGGGTTTTATGGAAGAGCATGAATGGGTGAAATATTCACTGTGTTTGAGTTTATTTAAGTGGGAACAAAATATCAGTATAGGGGGGCCCTTTGTAAACTGCTGGAATTCATAGTCTTGGCAGATGAAACATGGACAGGACCCAGAGGCTGGAAACTGGAAGCCAGCATATGCAGACTAGAGAGGAGGCACATTTTCAGCTGTGATTGGATGCTGGAGTGGTCCAGCCAGAGGTTTGACAACTCGCTGAAAACATTCTCAGCTGAAACAGGATAAAGATTTCTTCTTCCAAGGATATGCTTATTCGTACAAGCTAGGGCAGGAAGTAATGGCCTGTCGTTTGAGGGTGACACAAAATTCACTGCGTTTCTCTAGACTTACAGTCTACAAGTCTATTGGAGATATATCCCCTTATCATCTCAGGCCTGTGAGCCCTCCTCAAACAGGATGTCCCTTGAGAATATTTATATGTCTCTATTTCTGACTGAAAAATAACTTTCTATATAGTTTTTACCACTTTGCCGCCTTTTTGGCTTCAGAGATCCTTAGCGCACGCTGTGTCTGTGCTGTCAGAACTTTGCTATTATTTTGTCCTGGTAAAAAGCTTCAAACTGGCAGTCAGTGTGCAGGCTTATTGACAGCAGACATCACAAAAATTGTTTAGATCTGACCTCAACACCTTTGATTATATATTTCTGCACCTCACAGGGCAAAAATGCTTTCAAAACTTGTCTTATTGAATTTTGATAAAGGAGTCACCTAAGGACCCAAGACAGTTTTATCTGGTAAACTAAATGGTTATTTATTATTTGAAACTGTGATGGTGACAATGTTTTTGCACACTGAAGAAAAATGTTTGTCTAAGAAGTGCTTACATCATCTCGAGGTACTCGTGCATGCAGCCACTAGATAGCCTGAGGAAATGTGTACTTGGTGAAGTGTGCTATTGACGCCACGGTAAACGGAAGGGGTTGTCTGGCATCTACTATATATGTCACAGAAAATTCAGATCAGATCCTTAATATTTGCTTTTCCTATCAAGGTCATCCAAACCACTAAAAAGTCACAAGCTGCAGAAGGAAATTCTGAGAGTTCTCATGTGGTCATTGCTAGAGAAATCATTTCCTTTAGTATCCATATGTTCAGCATATTTGCCTTATTCTATCTTTGGTAAAGTTGGGGCATTGGTTTTCAGGGAGAAGAGACAAAAACTTGCAGAAATAACTTTTGGCTAACCGATTTGAAAACTGTGAATCATTTTACTCTGCAGAATGCCCATATTGCTACAGTTACGGAAGCAAGTAGGAAGTCCTGCTTCTCTCTTCCTTCCTACCCACTCTTCAGCTCCAGCTGAGGCTGGAGGGGTTCGTTCTTTCTAATTAGTATACAAAGTTCATGAAATGAGATCCCTCATTTAGGTGGTGTTTTCTAAGTCTTAACTAAAGCCAAGTAAATGAAAACACCGATTGCTAACCCAGACTCTGACAAGTATGGCGCTCTGGTCCCATCTCGGAGTGTGACAGGGCAAATACTCTGATGTTTCTAAGTGCTGTAAATAGACTCCAGCTGGCTGTTTGTAAATATCTGGCATTTACAGATGCCTTCTTTTCTACTTTCATAGCTGCTAAGACCTGGTGGACTAAATGCATCAGCAAGGACAAAGTGTGTAATACAAACAGACTTCACGGATTTCCTTTGGTGTTTTTAGTTGCATTGAACCCACATTATGTATTTCTGCTGTGCTTAGAAGGAAGTATAGGTCTGAACCTGGCTGTGAGCATGATATTCCTCTCTGTAGTTTCTTCTTCCCCCCGTACTCTGTTTATCAACGTGTTATAGGTGTTGTAGTTGATGTGATCCAAAGTATCATCAGGGATATGTATGCATGTTGTGCCTGGTGTCCAAGTCTCTAACACAGCTGATTACTAGGTGGTCCTACCCTGATACTAGTCAGCCCAGTTTTAAGCATGGATTGGACAAGATGACCCCAGAGGTCTCTTTTTCTTTAAGTTATTTTGTGATTCTGTGTTTGGTTTCCTTATGTACAGTATTCAGCTAGCAAGATCTCATAAAGGCAGGCCGTTTTGTCCATAGAAGTGCAATGGCCCTCAGGCAAGTTGATCCACCCATGTTACTTCTTGGCAGAAGGAGCACAACCTCTGGTACCCGTTTTGCCTGCTTTTATAGCTGTTTCTCTGTCTGCTGTGGGGTTCTGCCATGATGCAGAGGATTACTCTTCTGGGTAGGTACTCATTGCTGTTGTGGCTGAGTAGTTGGCTCAATAAAACAGACAACTAACTGCTTTGAAGAAGCTTGCTGTGTGTGCTGGCATGTTAGGCAGGCATAATAGTAACATAGGTCTTACTACGCTGCCTTGTGGCATGCTTGTTTGTGAACTCAGGCCATTCCTGGCAGGAGTGATCTTAAGCATTGGGTCATCGAGAGAGAGAAAATTGGGATAATAAGCTGAGCTACAGACAGGACCCACGTTAGTGTGTTTTGTATATAGCTGTTCACATGCTGAGCACACTGAAAGAGCGATTTAGAGATAGCTGTAGAGCACTCATTGGTGCTCTGATGTCTGAACCCAGAGATTAAAGTGCTCTGTAAAGGAGAACCCCCAAGACAGAAATTGTAGTTTAAAGCTGGCTCACGGTCAGTTATTAATTCTAGCTGAGGAGCTTCCTATGCTGCCTTGCACTGACCTTCTGCAGCCTTAGCTGCGATTGCAACTGATTAGAAATGTTTCCTGTTTGCAGCTTTAGAAAAAAGGCCTTTTTATGAAACAGAATTTTTCTGGTATTTCCAGCTAAAAGGCCTCATGCACAGACACAACACTTATCCTTCTTGAAATGCAGAAAACCCTGACAATTTAGGCCCTAAATATGTGAGGAACCCCTTCCAGAGAGCAGATGGTCAGAAGGAAAGGAATGTTCTTGGCAATGGTAGAAAGGGAGGTCTAAAACACCTTCGCTTTGTATTTCATTTTGCTCATTTCAGGATATTTTTTCTTAAACAGAACAAAAAAGGTACAAACCTGATGATGTCATGTGCTTGTAATGGAGCAGGAAAGTCTTGGTAATCCTGTGGTCACTGTGATGTGATTGAACAAATCTGATTTAAAATCTAGTGCTTGAAGCTTGGGGATACAAAACCTTCTAGATTAAAGGAGATAGGGATGGCATAAAGGGTTTGGTCAAGAAGGACCAATTTCCTAACCAAAACCTCATTGTACCTGTGAATGAATAATGATTTGGCTGTTATTACTGTATCTGGGGGAAAAAATGGCGGTTCACTGACTGTATATTTTTTTACCTTTTTCTCTTGTCCCTCCAGTGAAGTTATGCTCTTTCATTCACTGGCAATGATGAAAGTACCATTCATTGAACACTCAACCAGTTTGGTTTAATTTTCCTAGGTCTCTGAGAAGAGAGCCAGAAATCAAACCTGGAATCTGTTGCTGCTGATCACATCATCACAGAAAGGTAATAAATTTTCTTTTCTTTTTCGTAGAGTTTGGGCTTTGTCCTTCTACTCCTCACTGCCGCTTACAGCTGTATTTCCAGAACTTTTCTTGTCATCTCATAGACATACTTTCCTGGAATTTGAATATCCATCTACAACTTTTTTTTTTTTTTTTTGTGAAAGAAAAAAGGTTCAACAAGCTTTTTTGACTAGCAGAAACTGGGGAAACTTCTCTGTGTCACCCATGTATTCAGTTAGTATTGCGCGGAAGGCTTGGGGTGAGGCCAGCAAGACCGTTTATGCAAGATGGGAGGTTCACAGACACTTTGGTACAACTTGGTTGGGAGCATTCAAACTGTGGTTTGGTTCTGGGATTAGTGTCAGGTTTTATGCCACATGTTCTACCATAGTGAGTTGTAACAGGATGAGTGAAAATGGACAGGCAATCCCAACTCCAGGTTTCCCAGCTCTGTCACTTTTTTGCATTGTAATTTTACTATTATACTTTTCTTTGAGTTTTTTTCTGTTGGCTTATTAGCACAAATATTCCTGAGGACAGTCCACATCAGCTATTTATGTTCATAAACCGATTTCTATTTGTTCCAGAAATCTCAGCCAAGAACATCCCAGAACTGACATTTTTAAAATCCTTTTGTTTATGGGAAATTTTACACATTGGATTTTCCAAACACTCAACTGGGGAGTGATCAGTGCAAACATCTGAGAATACTTTAGCTCTTCTAATTCTCTCATGATGTCTTACCAATATCCAAAGAGGGAACAACTGCTTGTTTTATAAACTAGTCTGCCAGTTTCCTTCAAAAGTTGTTACAGTCCCAAATTTTCTAAGCAGACGTTTGTATCTTAAATTTTGTTTTGCTCCTCCCTAGCTAAAGCTATCTTCTCTTTGTGGCATGTGTCAGGACTAGGTTTTTCAAGCATATAAGGTTTATTTCTGAGAGGTTTTAAATGGAAGACAAGCCTAATGCAAGTCGTCTCCATAGGAGTGAATTTTTCCCTACTTCAGTCTCTCTTTAAGTAGATGTAAATTGATCACCAAACTTGGAATTCAACTTTGTCTTTTAGTTCTGGTTAAAATAAATGCTACACTATTTTAAAAGTTCAAATATTCATTAAGATTCATACAGCACTGCCCCTGGGATCATACCTAAAGTATTTGTAGGCAAGCAATATTAATATACAATTTGCAAAGCAATAACCCATATCCCAAGTGAAACAGAAACACTGTGAAGCTAAAAGATAAATAATAAACACTGATGAACAGGGACTCTGGAAAATCACAGTTGGAAAAATGGTAAATCCCAAGGTTTTAGTTGTTTTGCTCTTACTTATTAGCTTAGGTACAGAGTTTTGTTGTTTTCTGCTGGTGCCCTGGGGGAAAGGTCTTTGTCACTTTAGATAGAAAAGAAAGTTTTCAGAATGATACCAACATGGTCTGCCCTGTTCACCCACGCTTGCAAAAGGAAAAAGCATTTTTAGCAAACAGTAGAGGCAATAAAGGAGATGCTTCGGCCAATAATTATTGGCAGTTATTGATAATAATGATTTACTAGGTGCTGCAGGAAAATGGCAAAAGAAGGTATTAATTCCTTTATTACTTCAGGGTATGCTGATTGGGATCCCTTGAAATGAATAGGAAAATGGGCAGGCATTCTGCGACTACCAGTTTAGAGCAAGTCTTTCAAACTTCATTATGTCTGACACAGACTTCGGTTCAGGAAAACACAGAAGTTATGAACATATGAAAATGCCCACAGACTTAAAATTGAGCACAGGTAAGAGTGTTTCCTGGCACTTTGTGTAGAAGATCAATGACTAGAACTATGACTCTTAGCAGAGACACTCCAATGCAAGAATGATGCCCGTGTTCTCAATCACGGTGCTCTGCTGAACTAGTGATTGCTATCTGACCTACCAAGGAAAAGGTGACGTGAGCCAGTGTGCTCAGAGAAACCGTTGTTCTGATGATACGATATAGTGAAGTTGCTAGGGTATAGAAATGCTAAATGGTTGACACCTACCCTCGAAATACTACCACGACGGCTGGCTGTGAACCACCCTGAAAGTAGGGAGCAAAATTTTTCAGGGGATTGAGTTCCAAAAATGGCCAAACAATTCAGATCTAAGACAGCTATCTCTAACTGGATAAATAATGTAAAACATCCAGGCTGAATAGAAATAATTACAGTGACATCACTGGAAAAGAAATGAGTTGATGAAGAAAGTATGTAAAACTACCAACAGCAATTAAGGCAGGAGGCCTATAGGCAGGGTAATTGTCTTTAAAACACTGTCTGCTGTACTTATTTCTTATAGAGGAAGTCTAAATGTTCACGGTAATTTAATGGACACCTTTAAATTCATATGTAGTAGGAATTTTTCAAAACTATTTTTAGTAGTGACAGTGGCTTAGATAATGCAATATCTGTGTGTGATTAAAACAGTAAAATGTTGATGAATTCCTCCCAACTCCTATCCTTCATTATTCATTGGAAGTACTTGCAGACTTAGCTACTAAAGGTGTGGTAGCCTTATGAGCTGAATGTATGCTAAGGAAGGGGAGAATTTTAAGGAGAGATGTGTCATCCCAAAATCCCGTCATCATGTGACATCCCAGAATTTCACAAGAGAGCAGTAATCTCCTTAGTACTTCAGCACTTCATAACATTGAGGTGAGGACTACACGGGACAGTGGTGAGTAGGGATTAAGAAGGATTGGCACTTTGAGAAAAAGAGAGGGCTTGCATTGCATGTATCTATGAAAAGCACTGCCCACTTTGTGTTCCTCTGGGTCAGTGCATGGATTAACAGGCCTTTTTTTGTATGTTGAGCTCAGGTGTTAATGGGTGTGCTGGGTCTTACCATCTGGTACTTAAATACAAAATGTACTGTTTATTCTGTAAATATTTATACATGGGAGGAGTCCCATTGAACAACAGGAGTGTCTGTGTACCTTGAGGGAGAAGAACTATGTGTGAGCCACTCCGTGAGCTGAGCACTCAGCACTTGAATGTTTCAAAAGACTGTGGCTCAGAAGGTAGCTTTTATCATTCCTAAGTCAAATTCAGTTGCTTGCTGAACCACTGTGTTGAAATAAATTAGCTTGATATAGCCCAAAATTCAATATTTGAATTTCTCAGCACAATTACATTAATAATAAGAATAAAAAAAGTGTGGACTCAGTGTAATACAGCAGGAAAAAAACCCAGTACCTGCACACTAGAAATAAAAGTATGCCAGTTTTTTGAATAATAAGAGACCCCTCAAAAACATTTCAACCTTATTGTCATCTCCAAGTTAAGAAAAGAAAGCTAGTTTTAAGACAGTGAACCAGCCACTGTAGTTCCTGGAAGAGAAGAACTAGCATTGTGTATAGATACATGGCCAGCCAAGTCTGCCTCCTGTGGATAGTTAATCTGTGGCTATAAAATTACATTGTTCTTTGTATGAGTCTTAAATGACTTGTACATATGTCCATTGTTGTCAGCTTAGAAAGTATAGTTGTGAAACTTTGGTTCCAGATGCTTAAACATTTTGTCATATGAAAAGAACAGAAAGCAGCCCAGTTTCTTCAACAGTTGCTCGAAGCCCTAGAAGGCTAGGTTAGAAAGAAGCCTTTTCTAAGCATTCTTCACAGGAAAGCTGTAGGAAAATATGTATTTAAGGCTGTTTAATTCTTGCTGTTATGTCCGAGTATTGTTGTGGAAGGAGCCTTCTGTCTGCTTACAATGATCTGATCTGTACACTGATATTATTGCAGGTGCTAAAATGAGGTGGGTAATCAGCCACTGACTTATTTAAGCAATGACAGCCTCCTTTCGACAGTAATTTAAGTATTTGAGCTGGTTTAAGGACAGGGGCTAAAGTATACAATCAGTGTGAGTTCTTTGAAACTGGGTGTTATAACTAGTAAGGAGTTCTCCGTTGATCCAGAATCTGGCTGGACAATGAGCCATATTAATAGTCAGGTCTGCTGGAGAGATGAGAGGGCAGAACCAATACAGTTTGTGGCGCAGGTGACTTGTCTTTGTATTGGCTTCTTCTGCACCTGATCTTTTTTTTCTTCTCTGGAGGTCTGTCTTTGTACTGGCTTTTCTTCTTGGGAGCAGAGAATCAGAAGAGAAGTTCCTTCAGAAAAAAAACACTGCTTGAGTTAAAATATTACAGAGAATGATGTGTGACCTTGAGTTTTAGATTTGCGGAAATTGATTTCCTTTTCAGGTTTGAAAAGGAAAATTCCCTGCCTGGAGTCTGTCCTAGTCAGGCTGAAACCACAAGCGCTGGGAGGCCTGAGGGGCCATGGAGATCAAGTAGTCTGAGAAGCAAGTAGAGGGCCCTGAATTGCTAGGTTCCAGAGGAAGTTGGGAGCATCAGAGACATAAACTGAGTTTGCAGCGTCTGATCTCCCATGGAAGCCTCCACAGTGCTAGGAGCTTGTGGAAGCAGTGGTGAGGGACAGCTAACCTTGGGCCAAGGAAGGAAACAAGCTCTGCTTTGCCACTGACCAGTGCTTGCCTTTGCCTACTGCCAGTTTTATCTACTTCTATCTGCAGGCAGTATGAAGTGGCTTCACCTTGCATTTCCATTAGCTGTGCCACCAGGCAGAGAGAGGGCACACCTGAAGGCACCATGCGCAGTTCTTCATATGCAGAATGAGGTTTATGCTTAGATTCTCTTTAGGTACTCTACAGTTTTGCTGCTCATCTGCATGTGTGTAGGTAGTCAAATACAAAAATTGCTTTGTAGGTACATAGTTAAATCACCTGAGTGGAAGGAAGGGGTCCCATGGGAGTGGAATCAGACCTAGTATGCATGGCTGGCTATCAGTTCCTACATCTGTTAGGCTTATGGGTTCAGGTTATGCCTTGCAGGTGTGATCTCCACTCCCACAACGGCAACCCCTGTCTAATCTTGTAAATTTTTAAGGAACAATTAGCAGTTTTACTCCTTTAAACCAGCTCAAATGTCTTGTCCTAGGACAGGTTAACAGTTGCAGCCAAGTTTGGGCTTTTTTCCCTTGTCTTATGGGACTTATGGTTGGAGCAAACCCAGAAGAGGCCACAAATGTGCTCTGAGGGCTGGAGCCCCTCTGCTATGGGGACAGACTGAGAGAGCTGGGCTTGGTCAGCCTGGAGAAGAGAAGGCTCCGGGGAGACCTTATAGCACCTTCCAGTACCTGAAGGGGGCCTACAGGAAAGCTGGGGGGGACTTTTTACAAGGTCAGGGAGTGACAGGACAAGGGGTAACGGGTTTACATTGAAAATGGGAAGTTTTAGATTGGGTATACGAAAAAAATTCTTCCTGGAGAGGGTGATGAGGCACTGGGACAGGTTGCCCAGAGAAGCTGTGGATGCCCCATCCCTGGAAGTGTTCAAGGCCAGGCTGGATGAGGCTTGGAGCAACCTGGTCTAGTGGAGGGTGTCCCTGCCCTTGGCAGGGGGGTTGGAATCTTTAAGGTCCCTTCCAACCCAAACCATTCGGTGATTCTATGACCCCAGGTATGGAAAAATTCTGAACTGAGGTTGTATTTGATGAGCTGGTACATGACAAAGGGGCGTTACTTGCTATTCTCAGTATTTACTGTGTTTCTTCACAGAGTATTAGGATAGCAGATTATCAAATGTTTTCTATTAACAAGGCATGTGGGGGATATTTTGGAAAGGCAAAGAGACTGCATTTTTCCTTTCCACTTTGGTTCCTACCTTGTTCTGAAACAGCAGGGAGAGAATTGAATTAAAAAAAGTAAAAAACACTCTGGTGATGCAGTTGAAAAGAACTCTAATGTTGCTGTGTATATTGTGTTTCATCCCATGTTTTAAAGATTTAGTACTAGAACTAGAAGGTCTTGGGGAAAAGTCCCTTGAGAAGCAGCCTTGTTTTCAAGTCTGTGAACTTAGATATAGTTAAAAGGCAAAATCTGAGGCAAAAATAACACTAATTATATAGTAACAATTAGCTGGAGAGAAAAAGGTGTGGTCACTATTTTGATCTTGAATCTGGAATACTAGGCTGCCTTCCTAAACTGTTTAGGGGGAAAAAGGCTTGTTGGTTTTTTTTGTTTGTTTGTTTGTTTCTTTTAACATAGGCGTCTGACTCTCTAACTTTGCAAGAGTGGTGTATAGCAATATAATTTAAACAGCCATATTAGTAAATATGTGCATATAGAAAAGGTTGGCAGCTGCGGTGCTATAGTCAGCTCAGTTGCTGTGAGAGATGAGGACTAGTTACACACAGTTTAAAGCATTCGGGGAAAGCAACTCCAAAAATGTGAATTTCAAACTCTATAAATGGCTCAGGCATCAGTGCACTAGTATTGCTTCAAGGCTTGTCATGATGAGCCTTATTTCACTTCCAGATAGCAAATAGCTTTGCATCGTAATCAGTCTTTGGCCGGCAGTGTCTTTTCATCTGGGTGCCTACAGCCCTCGGTGCTTCGAGCCTTCAGGCCTGACTCAGAGTTGTTTCATGTACCACATGGTGGGTAATAACACAGGAGGCCTCCGTCTCTCTAAACTGAAGCTGATTCTTTATTAAGAGCACAAAGGTTCTGCACTCCAGCCGTGTGCACGCAGAGCAGCGTAACTGGTGTCCAAACTCCAAATAACAAAAACTCGTGTTCTTTCCTCCGAAGTCTGTGGGAGGCTGCTGCAGGAACGGCCTTCATATAAATATTTCAAGAGAATGCATATGCTAGGACAAACAGCTAATAAATGAATAGTTTTTAAAATTAGTTGTGTGTACACGTATATAGAGACACACAAACATAGACATTACAACAGCTGTATTACGGGGAACTCTTTCTGGAGGAAGGTATAATTTCCTCTATTGAGATTCCTTGCATTTTATTCTAGAGTCTTGTTCTGTCACTGTTAGAGACGTATTGCTGAGCAAGATCAGTAACTGATCTGGCACTTCCAATTCTTTTATTTACCTGTGTTGCACAGAGGCTGAGGATTTAGGAAAGAAAAATGCTTGCTGCTGGGTGCATGTGTTTTTTCCACTGAAACTAGAAGCACCTTAGTAACTTCACTGTGTTGCTTTGCAGTGTATTGCCATGGAGTCCTAATGTCAAGCTGTTTTTTAAAAAGACTTTTTGATTTAACAAAATGTAGATAATTGCTTAGACGTTTTGTACTATGAGAACTGTTTATCTTGCTTAAAAGTGATGACATTTTTTGTCATTCTGTTGTCTTTATTAATGCACACACAATGGTTTGCAACATCGATTTGATCTTCCAAAAAACCAGCTGCTTAAAAAAGTAGAATAGCTGGGAATGTAAGGACAAAACAATGAATTTACAGTTAGTCAGCTGATGTAATTTAGTTCACATTATTCACTTAGGGAATAAAAATGAATATTTGAAAAATATATGAAAAACCCAAAGCCTCATAATTTTGCTGCTTCATTTCGCGTATTTGCCAAGGGACACAACTGTATGTTAGGAAGGCAAATGGTTTCTGGTCTGAGATGCTATTAAATAATCCCTTGGTTGATTTAAAATTTACTCCCAAAACTGCACTTTCAAACTTGCCATATATTTAGATGCAGATGCAGGGGGAAATCTCAATGCTTACTTTCTGGCAGTGTTCTTATTTGGACTTTTGCTATCAATGTGTGTATCCGCAGCCGTAGTAACTGAAGCTTATAGTACTACTATGATTAAATGCTGAGTTGGTAGTTTGATTTTTTTTTTTTTAAGTATGCTGTTTTCATGACTAAACGTAGATCTTTTCACATGGAAACAATTGTGTGCAGAAAATTGCTGGAGCAATTTTGGAGGCCATTTTTAATTTAAAAATTTGCCCATGCACAGTGTGCCCTTGTTTCGGCCTAAAAACATATTTTAACAGTCAAGTAATATAAATTCTTTAAAAATGGGGGTTTATAAGGGAAATACTGATACAATCTTAGCTACTTGCATAGCAATTTTCCAAACAGTCCCTCCAGTACGTTTACCCTGACTTTTCATTTCTTTTGCTTTTGCCCCAGCTGCAACAGGATTTTTTTGATGGTTACTCTTTTTGCCATTGACTGTTCATGCATTGACAAGAAAATTCTCTGCTGTTTCCTTTTTACAGCACGTTTTCATGAGAATTAACCCTAAACTAGTTAAGTTGATGAGGGAATATTTGAATCATTTGGTCAAAATTGATACAGGTCCTTTCCAATTTCAGGACTTTCTTGATTTAAAATTTTTGCTTTCACACTTAATGCCTTTTCTCATCTACATGGTGTTTCTGCCACATTCATCAATTTTCATGGTACACTGTAAATTGTTCCCAAGTCTTCTGTGGTGATTTAGACAATTTATCTATTAACAAAATTGTAATACAAGAATACATTAATTTTCTGCTGCATGCCATGAAGTTTTCAACTAATAACACTTTTCTATCAAAGATGTTGTGACATTCTTGAAAAGAGTTTAAGTAGATACTTTATTGCTATTGATTGTGGTGTTTCAGGGGGTTTTCAGTGAAGTTCAACCCCTAATTAAGTACAGAAAGCAGCTTAGTATCTTAGAATTATTTAATCTTAAAGCAGAAACTCACTAAATTATTTCCCAGACTAAGTAATTAAAATCCTGCTCGTGAGTTTAAATATCTATTTCCTTCTTGGTTACAGAACTGATTCTCAGCACTTCATTCATAAATAACTGCATGGTTAACCTTAACGTATGCACAGGCAAACTCGATTTTGCTGCAGTAATTAGTATGCATTTTGAGGGGAGAAAAAGCAGCAGCACACAGAACAAACTTTGGTATTATCATATGTATTATGCATGCATTGCAAAGAAGACATCACAGATGTAAATAGACCCATTAGCAATATAGATTATTTGCATTATTTCTGTAAATTTCTTTAATTGGACTATAAGAATTTTCAAATGGGATAAAGAATCAAAGGACAAAACATTGTTAGGAGGTTCAGTGATGCAATGTGAGATCAGAAGTGAAGGTAAATTGATTCATGTTTTTAGGAATTGTTTGGAAATTGCATGGCCTATGAAACTCGTTGTTACATGATTTTGCAGAAAGCAAGACACTTAGAATAGAAACGGAATTAGACATTAAGTTAGTAAACAGAGCTAAGAAATAGCAACCTCATAGCAGTTATGTAGAAATAATTGTGTGTGTGTATTTATTTAAAAGACAATGTGTTCTGTCAAAAAACATCCAATGATGTATTATGGTTGTGGGGATTTATTTGGTGAAAAAGGTGCCTTTTTATTCATCACTTGTTTTGGTTTAGGGATTCTTAAGGAGAACAGAAGTCATAGAGAATTATGGAATACATATTCAGCCAGAAATAGGTGTATATAGAAAGAGATAAGGATGTAAAATAATACCTAGAGTTTTAGAAGTCGTGTAAGGCTCTAGCCAAAGGCAGTTTCTAACTGGTGAGGTGTGTAAAAAGATTTTCCTTGTATGCAAGCCTTTCCATGGCTGCATAATACATGGGTTTTTTCAGCTCTCTCAAAAAGCCAGCAGTAGCCCTACTTGGCAACTAGACAGACAACCATTTAACCTGACCCGTAGGAACAATTTCTAATCTGCTGACTTTAGATTTACTAGAGTAGGATCTGTTGGCACTGGGAGAATTGCACTGCCATTGTTCAAGTGAAATACAGTGGGAGTTTTATGGGCAGAAGGAAGGCTTCTGTGGGTGTACTGCATCCTGTCGTGGTTCAGACAGCAGCAAGCACATCCCTGGGTCACATGCAATTGTCCCTACATGTTTGCTGGTTACTTGACAGTGACTCTTGATGATAGCTCCCTCTGGTAATAATCACTGCTCTAGCTAAAGGTGGTGTTTCCCCATCACTGTTTTTCAGGTTTTGGAAATAACTGCTCATATTCTGGGTTCAAAATCAATAGTGTCATTTTATGGTTATTTGTGCCTTAATAAAGCTATGGGTAAAGAACTCATTAAGAATCACTTACATATACATGGCCTTGTGTCTGCTTGACCTGAAAGCTCTATATAACAAGATGACTGAAGTTCTTGATAAGGGTAGCAAGATGTGATGTTCCATTCATCCAGTGGTGACTCTTCAGAAAGTAGTCTGTGTAAGAAAAAGAAATACTGCATAAAATGACGTTTGGTTAATCAGTACATATTTGTTCATGTTCCGACATTATCTTCCTTTCTGGGAATATAGTAGCAATGAATAATTTTTAAGATCAGAGGATGCAATCAATGACGGTTTTGACTGACTAAGGACTTCTAGGTTTTCCCTATGAAAAAGCCAGTTGACATTCATTAAAGCATCAAAAATTCGATACAACTTTTTTTACTTGAAAACCAAAAGGTTAAGTTGAAAGATGTTTCACAGAAACATGCCGATGCAGCTGAAATCTTTACATAAAAAAGGCAAAATGAATCGTCAGCTTTCTAATTTTGCTTCAAGAATGTTGAATGCATCATTTTGTATTTACTGTTATATATTTAATACATATACAATATAAAGTGTACTTCATATTTTAGTACTGTGAAAGTGAATACATTGATTTGACATTCAGAGGAAAATAAATAATGATATTAAGTTGTTTGGTCACGGGAAATTCCTTGTGTTTATTTAGAAGGAGAAAAAAAAAAAAAAGGCAGTAAAATCCAGAATTTTGAATTGCCCGAATACAAATTGTAAATTTTTATCAGCTCTGCGACTGTGGCAGCTGTCTGCAAAGCTGCTGTTTGCATCTAGTAAATATATCGGAGAGGACTATCTCAATTTTAATGAAATGTTAAAGTGAGAAAATGGTGCAATTTTTCTATTAATTTCCCAACCATAGCATAGTTATGATGACAGTGTGAAGGTCTGCTATAACAAGCTGTACAGTTCTTTCTTGACTACTGAGCCAAAAGGACGAAGAAGCTGGTTTGTTCACACCCTAGTTGCTGCATAATGCCTATTCAAACAGGTCACATTGACGTTTTCTCTGAGTAAGCTGTCTTAAAAAGTGCCCTCATAACTGGCCTTTTTTACTTTGAAATTAGGAGAGCCAGGCAAACCTGTATCTGTGTAGAGCAGTTCAGAGAACTTCCAAGCAGGAAAGTGAGCCTCTATCCTCCTGCTGTTGCACATAAGAAATCATTACTCCTATGCTATCATCTTCCTGCTCCATTTGTATGTAACACCCACCAATTCTCCCCTTCCATCTCTTCTTTTCTCTCACATCTCCATATGCTTCTCAGTTGAAAAAGACTTCTCGGTTAATCTATGAAATGTGTACACTGCTCTCTCCTTCAAAGAAATTCCTTAAAAACCAGCCATATTTCAATTATAGTGATTCCATACTTCTATTTCTTTGTATTGTGAGTTATAAAGAGAATTATTTTAAGAAATGATGCAGCAGTGAAAAAGGCAGTGCAACCTCAAGATGCATTAGGAGTGGTATTTCGAGGGGAAATGCTGGTGCTATTATAGAGGCTGTGGTACAACCTCAGAAATATTGTGTAGTGTGGGTCACCCATGGACGGGAATGTTCCGTAAAACTGGAACAGATGTAGAGAAGGGTCATAAGGATTATTAAGGCAATGGAAAAGCCTGTTTTATGAGAAGAAGAAAAAGGATTTTACATGTTCTAGCATGGCAAAATAAAAGCTGAGGGCTTATGTTTTCTGTCTAGCATATAATGATTGGAGATAGACAGGGAAGTACCTAAACTAACTGACAACATTGAAGAAAACAGTAATTCTTGAATAGATTTTAAATGGTGGTTTTGGTGTTTTTGGGTTTTTTTTCTTTCTTTTTTCTTTTTTCTTTCCCCCACTCTGAGACCAGATAGTGTTGTAAGGAAAATATAGGGGGAGAAGAGTTCTGTATGCTTTCATGGGAGCTATGTGAAATGCCTGGAAACCAAAACATGAACCCTAGGAAATCCTTTCTTACGAATCCCGCAGCATTGTAAGTTTTCTCCATTAATAATTTAAGTCTTTTACTTTATATCTCACACATCTGCTGTAAAACATTTAGCCTCATGCTCAGTCATTCCTTCTCTTCCACATACTTTCCGTGTGATATTAGGTAGGTCACCATGTCCTTCTGTTTTCCATGTGTACAATGTGTATATTAGTATTCCTTACCTCAAAGGGATGCTGGAAGGATAAATATAGTAATGGCTGTGTTGGCAGAGGCAAGTAAATATTTTATCATAGGCAAGGAATCTCTTTGCACTCATACAATTTCTCTGTTACATGGTATCATTTCCGTCAGAAAACCTATATAAAGCACGCAAGAATAATAATGAAATATTTGGTTAGTTCACTATACAGATAATTTGCATATCTGAGGTTCCAAGTTTATGTGATAGAGAATGTAAAATTATTCAGAGCTTGTGCTGGGCTCTCCAGTATACAGCTGACTGGGCCTGCTGGAGTGAGGTCAGCAGAGGGTCACAGAGGTGATTAAAGGGTTAGACTGTCTTTGGAAGGGTGCTGGGATTGTGGAACCTGGAGAAGGGAGGGTGCGGGGGGATCTTATCGGTGTGTACAAATAACTAATGGGGAGTGAAGAAGAGAGGCAGGCTGTTCCCTGTGCTGCCCAGTGACAGGGCAAGTGGCAATGGGCACAAATTTAAATATAAGAAATTATGTTTAAACAAAGGAAAAAAACCTCCTTTTTCACATTAAGGCTGCTTGAACATTGTAACAGGATACCTAGGGAGCTTTCTGGAGTCTCCACCCTTGGAGATATTGGAAGCTGAACTGGCCCTCGCCTTGAGCACCCTGCTCCAGCTCACCCCAGTTGAGGCGCAGGGGTGGCGGTGGAGGAGAGTGGGAGTAGATGGTCTCCAGAGGTCCCTTTCCATCTCATCTGTTCTCTGAGATCCTTTCTGTGAAATGAGTGAAAGAAAATAAAAGCTTCCTCTTCTGTAATTTCTGGGGCAAGTAAATCTTGATATATTTCATACATACTGTTAAATTTAATACAGCAGGTCAGAAACCTGAGATTTCATCATTCTGAATAGCTCTCTGCTACCTAAGTGCACCACAGCAGCTTGCATAAGGTATGAATGGTGAATTTTATAGCCCAGTGCCCACTGGACTTTCACCATTGACTTTTGTGCAGTCAGGATTTCAGTGTAAATGATGCAAAGTGGAGAGCCACTGTTGTTCTTAGAGCTACTGTTTTATTTTCATTCTTGATCAATATTGATTTAATTCTGAAAAGGGAAGGCTTAAATCTGTGTGCTATAGAAGTATGTAATGACATTTTTGTTTTATGCCCTGTAAAACATGAAGACACGTACATCCTGTAACAGGGATCTGGCAAGAACAAAACAACTTGTGGCTTCTACATCAATTTTGTAAAATAAGTGTAATCCCACCCTATGAAATGAAGGTTAAAGTTTATGTCTGAGTTTAAATTTTCTGTAGTGACAACCCAGAACTCCAAAATAGCAGACCCTTTCCCACTGCAGATATCTTCCTGATTAAGGTGCTTCACAAAATGGAAGCTTTACTCCTCTAAATCCTAAAGGAATATTTTAAATATGTATTTTTGTTCCAGCAATGAATTCTCTGCAGAACAGTAGAAAGGTAGACAAAGAAAGTGAGGAGGGACAATGGTTCTTTGAGGAAGCCCTTTTATCTTGACATTTGCTTGTAAGGGAAACATTCACCTGCATCTGAGAGATGAACCATGGTGAGATGCACTGGGCTGGCTCTAGTCCCAGTTTATAATTCTAGAGACGTTTTCTTTCAAAAACTTTCTAAACGTCTTGTTAAGGCAAGATTCTTTTTTTTTTTTTTAATCAGCTGAACTATCTAAAAAAGAACAACATCAAGATCTGTCCCAGAGGCACTCCTGCCTGGACAGAGCTTTTTGTTCCATGATGAGAGACAGAATCAGAGCTGCCCGAATAATAAAAACCAGATTTGTGAAGTTGTTTATGGGGGGGGAGACTCAAACTTGATTTATTGCTTATTGTAGGATCTGATTATCTGTTGTTGTGAATTTTCTTGTGGCCACTGGTATACATCAAAATGTTGTGAAAGTTTAATAAAAGTTTAAACGTGAAGTGAATTTACATTATTTATTGTTGTACTCCACTTCTGTTTAAAAAGTAATAATAATGTACTATCCAGTCCGACAGCTGAAAATGTATTCAGTAACTAAGCAAATGCCATTCATGGCAAAATATAAAAATGGAATACAAACCAATGATTTCCAGGAATACTTTTAGACTAATTTTAATTGGTCAGATAAAATCTGTAAATTACAAGACACAGTTACAGAAATAAAAAGCTGCATATGTTTGTAGGAGATTGCAGTCAGTTTGATTTTGACCCCTCAACAAGTATTATGTAGCTGACTCATTAACCTACATTAGCTAGTCACATCTCTTATGAACTAAAACAAGCAAACCTGTCGTTTGTACTGTTCTTGTCAATTTTTAATGCCAACCACAACAGGGTTTATTCAGAAGCTATTGTCAGTACTTATGAAGTGCCATTGTCTTGGAAGGCACAAAGAAGGAAAGACAAATTCTTGCAATGTGAATTTACGACTTAGGTAGTGTCAAATTGGACAGTAGCTCCCAAATGCTGTGTCAGTTGATCTACTAATAGACATTGCTATGTGTAATGGCATTTCTCTCTTTGGAAGGTAACATTGTGATTTTTGAGCCATCAATATGTATTTCTGTGGCCTCCTTGCATTCACTCCCTCAGAATTGATTTAAGCGCCATCGTTATTCAGCCTGACTCACTCTCCAGGAGGTACCTCCAGTGTATCCTAAACTTGCAATAGTAAAAATGATAATGCTTTAAAATGCAGTGGTGTGAGGGTTTTGTTTGTGGTTTGTAGTTGGCTTTGGTTTTCTTTTTTACACCATCAAAATACATTGATAGGATTCCCCTTTACTTGCTTGCTTAGACTGCTGCCATACAGCAGAAAGTTACAACTAGAATATCAAGATTACTTCTCAGACTGTGCAAGTATCCTGAATTATGGAAAAGATGAGGAGAGAGATCAACAGAGTTGCAGGTGTAAGCATTATCTGATTTGTGGAGGATTTTGTGGAGTGGATGTTTATCGTGGAGTAAAGTATGTTTTCCATCTTTTCTTTGCTTCTGAGGGTCTCTGGCAATGCCCATGATTTCTTCTGTCTGAATGTTTTTATGTTTTATATTAAGAAGAGAGGAATTAAAAGAAAAAAGACCTAACTAAAGAAGCGTAAAGACATTGTGTTGGCAAGTGAATGCAAAATAATGTATACTGGAGGGAAGAAAATAGTCTATCACTGTACTTTGCACTCTGCTAAATTAACTGTGTCAGCTCAGGCAAGGGAATCCACTATCACATTAGACACTTCAGTGTCGACTTCTCCTCAATGTGAAGCTGCAGATGAAAAATTAAAGAAAATAATGAAGTTGCAAGAGGAATAGGTGACAAATAACAGTAATGGCATGGGCAGTCGTGCCTGAATTACAATGTGCAGGTACTGATCACAGGGTGTCAGAATTACAAAACTGAAAAGGACGTTGGAGAAGTTGGGGAAATAAAATGTTGAGGATGGACTGCAGCCAGATGGAAAAGGTTGTCTGGTTTGCCTTGGGAAGAAGGGGTGACCACTTAACCAGGGTCGGGTGGGTTTAGTAGCCTTGCCTTTCATGTGCAGGATCAGAGCTGCGGTCTCTTACTGGGCTGTACAGAACTCGCACCAACTGTTAGGGTGAAAACACTGTGGTTTTAAAGGCCATTCTCTAAAGTTTGATGTCTCTTCACCACTCATGGATTTATGAGTCAGCTTTATTATTTTAACTAGTTTACAAGGAGACAATATATGTGACTGTATATATTTGTCCAGCAGAGTTGCTTTTTTCCCCACTAAGCTTGCTCTTCTAGAATGTTGAACACATGGAAAAAAAAAAAAGTTTATTGGAAATTATTGTATTTGAAAAGGGCCTTAGCTATTCCCCAGAAAGAATAGAGGCGAACACAGGGTCAATTTACAACCTGACCTGAAAACACAAAGTTGATAATCGGCCATCATTGCTTATTGTATCTATGATCTGATTTGTTGAAATGCTCAATAAATCCACTATTAGAAGAAAAAGTGCTTACATGCATTTTTTTCTTCAAAAAAAAAATTAAACAACAAAATAAAAGATTGATTGACAAGACATCAATAAAGCTTTGAGCATACACTGCTGACCTTTTTTTCTTTGCACTGCAATCTGTGTTTATTAGAATTCAGCTCCTATAAATAGGTTTCTGTGGATAAAAAAGCGAGCAGCTTCTTAGGAGTTTTGTTCAATAAACTTCTGTGAAAATTCTAAAGACTTAATACATGGCTTTCAATTTAATTCATTCTGTCTTCCCTTCTTAAAAATAAGATATAAGTGGGGATGAAATAGGTTTAGCTGGTGGACTGTTTTTTCTAAAGCTGTATTCTTAAAACTCACCTTTCCTTTTTAATGTCTGCTACAGCAGTTCATTTGGAACAGACAGGATATATATCATCTCACGGCTGGTACTGTAGGCTATTTCTTCTCTTTAAATAAAAACATATTATAAATCTGTGCTGCACTTGAGTGTTGTAAGCACTCAGGTTAGTGACTTCAAAAGTAGAGCTGGAATGAGGCTTTGGCAGGCACTAAAGAATACTGACCAAGTCCTTGGACCCTATTTTCTATTTGATCTTCCCAAGAAGAAAATCTCTTCAGAGCCTTTCAAAACAGTAAAGGTGCCACAGCAGTGATGTCAAGTCTTTTAATTTTATTGCAAGCCTAGTGATATTCCTGTGTTAGGGTTTTTGTTCTTAAAGCCCTGCCTCTCGGAGTCCTGTGAGAATCTCTTTCATTTTGTGTTGCTAAAGTAAATGTGTAGTTGATATTGCTCTAAGTAAAAAATGAAATAGGCACCCTAGTTTAAAGGTTCAAAATTTGAAGCCCGTTGAGAAAAGTCTGTAGATGGAGACTCAGAATTTGCTTGTCTCCTTGATTTGCGGAGACTGAGTGGAGCCTTCCAGGGTTGGCAGGTAAAGGATAGCTCTGTCCTGGTGTCAGACTAGGTGTGCCTTTTTCCTGAACTGTCTCATGATGGAAGAAAACCCACTGTTACCAGATTTTTCCCCAGAGTTGTTTTCTTCATTATTGCTCCCCAAAAATCAATTGTTTTTCTCCACCATTTTCTATTACCCTGTTCTGGGACAGTGATTCTGGATTGAGCACATTTTCTATTACCTCCTTCTAACACAGTGATTCTTGCTCAAGCATCTTCCCCTTGATTAATGATACTAATCTCTTATTAATTTCGGCTATTTCCTCCCCTTCTCTCCCTGTGGTGTTTTGGGGTTTTTTGTTTGTTTGTTGGTTTGTTTTGGTTGTTTTTGTTGTTACTAGTTTCTGGTTTTCTTGTTTATTTGCTTGGTTTTGTTTTTTTTTTTTCCGAATCTCCCTCTCTCCATAGTGTTTGACAGGAAGGTCCTTTCACCTAGGTACTGACTGTTTTAGGGGTTCACAGAGTGCAAAACAGGAAAAAAATTGTTGATATTTCTTGTAATACAACCCACTAAGAGCATCTACAGTACACCTGGAATGCATGCACCGTGTAACATGAAAGCACTCCTGGAGTGCTCAAGCCCCGAGGTCCCTGGAGCACTGGGCTCCTGCCATGTGCTAGCATTGAAAATCAGAGAACATTTTCTTCTTTCAAACACTGGGTGGGAGCTGGATTGGCTATTTGTATTAATCAAAGCATTTTTAAATATTGATGGTAATTGATTCTCTTCCTCTCTTTCTCTCTCATCCAAGTGGAGGTGAAAATACTGAACTGTATTTGGAAGGGGCTTGAAGATCTTAGATGGGATGAACTGTATATTTAGGAGGTATTATTGTAATTCTTCTCTGCTTGTATTAAACCCATCAGCTACTGGGATAAAAACATTGAACATGATTATTCCTCTTAATTTTGACAATGCTTTGTCATGATTAGTGTACGGTAACACTACTCTTGTAAAGCAAAGAGTGAGAAGGTATATAGTACTTCTGCAAAGATGATACAAAGCAGAGCCTGTGTTTTCTCTTCACCTAGATCTACAAGGGGGGAAAAAAGCATGTCATAGGTGATGTTATCAAATGCTGCAAGATTTCCTGCTAACAGGAAGAAGGTGGTACAAAATATGAGGCCCTTTTAGAAATTCTGTACATTTATAATATCGTATACTACATATCATTCTCATTTCTGTACTGTATAGCTAAAAGACAACCACACTCCAGTCAAACTTTACCTGTTAAGTATAACACTTTAAAGAGACATGCAAGCATTACTTTCAGATACAAGAGGACTCCACAGAACTTTAATTCTACTTATTCAGTAATAATTTATTTCACAAGCTCTGATCATTAGCATTATTATTAATTACCATGTCACTCAGCTGCACTGTCAAAAAAGAAAAAATCTTTCTGATATCACTGAGCACATTAAAAATATTGGATTAAAGAATTAGCTCTGCCAGATTTTAAATAGAGAAAAATAAAACAGCTAATCAAAATCTGAGCACATACAAGGTGATCATTTACCTACTTTCGGTGCACATTGTTTGAATAGTTTGTATTGTGGATGTGAAATTGCCCTCAAGGAGGTTAGTTAAAGTAATAAAGGCTTCCCTTCGCCTCAGGAGCCACTCCCTTTGCGATATGACCTTTCTGTGACTTCTGTGCTCAAATCATTATAAAGAGAGACAAATGCTTATTTTAAATCTTTTTGAAAGCTTTTCAGGTGTTAGGTTTTAAGGCAAGGTCCTTTTTTCTCTCTTTTTCTAACCTAGCTGCAACTGGGAGGCAAGGGGAAAAGAAATAATCAGGAGAGACCTTGAGCGGCGTTTTCTGTGCCTTATTTTGTCTTTTTTGTTAGTTTTCAGGAGGGGGAGGGTGTTTTTAAAATCTGTAATGAGGTAGTCTGCCCCAGGATTTCAGTGCTTCAGAGCAGCACAGGTAGAGTGTGCTCACCCCAGCCCTGCTTTACCTTAAAATCCAACTGGCTTTTCCCACACCAGAATCAGTGGCACAGGGTACCACAATTCCATGGGACAGCTGTGTCTGGGGGTCCCGCTGTATCACCTGCTCAATACCGCTGTCATCGCACTGAGCAAAGGGCACCCATTTGTGCATGGTATTGCATTGGGACTGCCAGTGTAGGTGTCCGTGTGTTGGGCCAAATTTCCCCTCGCCTTAGGCCACTTGCCAGAAGTGGTGTTGATATTTTGGGCTGAAGTCACCTCAGCTGGGGCCTACTGGTATTTCTGACCACCTTGGCATTTTCCCACTGGCCCTTGGTTTCAGTCATGAAATAGTCTGCTCCAACCTCCACTGCTCATCGTGGCCTGTGCTTACCACATGCTGTACCCCTGGCTGTGGCAGAGCCAGCGAAATCGTGACTCCCGTCTTGAAGCTGACACTTTGAGTTCTGTTTACTTAACTGAGGCATAACGGCAGCCTGAAAGTCAAGTGTGTTTCACATCTCCAAACTATGCCTTTAAAAGAAACAGAAGGTGGCTGTTGGGCTGTGGCCATTGCAGCAGAAAGCCGCGGCCTTCCCTGCCTGCTGAGGCCTGTGCTTCGCCAGCACCTGAGGGGAGCCTGGAAGCGAGGCATGCGCAGGATGGCATGCAGGGCCGTTCAGCCTCTAACACAACCCCCTCAGGCAGAGCTGCCCACTGGCTCTGGGCTCACCATTGCCACCCACAGGGCTCAGGAGGAGTGAGGCGATGGACCCTTCTCTGAGAACCCGAAGGGTCGGAGATGACCCCTCCCTGGTGTTTTGGTGAGGGGAGTTTCTTCATGTAGTGCACATCTTCTGCACTGTCAGCAAACATGGTGGGTAGATAACCTTTTTTTTCTTTGAGATATAGATTTGTTATGTTTAATTGAAGGTTTAAGAAAACCATAAAGCTCTGAAAATTGCAAGAAATTTACAGGGCTACTTAGCAATGCTGCAAAAGACTTGTTTGTGCCCATCTGGAGCCAGGTAAGTCACTGCCTGGTAACCTTCAGGGGGACTGTTTGTGGAAACCAAAGGATTTCCAAAGTAGAATCAGAAAGATAAAGACAAAAGCTGTAAAATAATGATTTCGTAATATGGTCATTTCTAGTGTCATTCCAGTTTTACAGTAGTTGATGATTTTTCTGAGTATGTGTGTTCAGAACAACTCAGCAGAGAATTTGTGCAAATTTTCTGGTTGCAGATAGTTTTGGAGAAATATCTCGTGAGTGAAAGCACTGGGCAGTGCTGGAGAGACGTGACAGGTCACCTGCATGGTGCTTTTCAGTTGTGTGTCTCGGCAGGTTTTCAGGAGATATACAGGTGCTGATATTGATTATTTTAAAAGTTATTCTCTCTAAGATTCAGTAAAAATTCATTGTTTGTTGAAAGAAGTGCGTCAAGGCATCTTCCCTAGGATGTTTGTTAAACGTAAAGGCAAAGTAGACAAACAAGTTTTTCATCTGAGCAAATATTTATAAGAAATGGTATGTGTAGATGTGTACTTTGTTTGCCCTGTGGAATTTAGCCGAGTGCTTTCGGGACTATTTTGCCCACTCAGCTGTAATCTTAACGTGAAGTGTAGAACTAAGTATACCATTTCCATTTCAAAAGATCACTTAATATCTTTTCTGCACATTTTCTAATTTGTTTAATTAAACTTAGCACTCCATTCCACTTCATTAGATCTATTTAGTTTTCATGTATCTAAGCAGTTTTTCAAGTACGTAATTAAAGGAATAGTTTTATAAAATCAGTACTTTTTGTACATTAACATGCTCAAGCACAGGAACTATATTTTCCTGTTGATTAGCATGTGATGATAAAAGTATTAGCGTAAAGAAGTAAGAAGGAAATGCTATAGTCCTGTTTAAAAAGTTCACCCTGAATCTGGCCATCAGGTATTCTGAAGAATGAAAGATCTGTATGCTTTACTGCAACTTTGCAGGAGAAATGAATGCAATAACCTCAGTATTAATTTTGTGAGGGCTGTGGGGAGTGTTCTTAATGAAAGTGCTATGCCGTGTGCAACTCAGAGCTCAGTTTTTGGGTTTCAGTTCGGGTACCATAAAGAAATGGATTTCATTAAGCTGGTTTTTGCAATTGAACTAATGGATGTAGAAAAAGTTACTTGCATGTAGTCAATTGATAAACTGGAAGCAGAATTAGCAGAGTTCCCAGCAGTTTTCTTTGTCACACTTGGCTCTGAGAGGAGGCAAGACTGCAGTGGTCCTTGTGTTGCCTAATGGCTACAGCCTGGAGATGTCTGGAGAAGGAGATGTTTTATAAATTGATCTTTGTGTAGGATAAGGATTAATCTCATTTGCATTTTCTTCTGATAGACCAATTTTGTGACTGAAAGAAAGAAATTGCAATATACCTTGGTCATCATCATAGCAAAACAAAAAATCCTGTGTGGATATATACTATATGTTTTCAGGCTGTACTTACTCGAAAAATGGGCATCAAATATAGATGGAAGAGACAAGGAAACAATGGCTCAACCCACAAGAGTGGCCTTAGGCTCAAAAGCCTGCAGGACTCATATAATGAAAAGTAATCTACAGTACAGCAACAAGATGAATCTGTGTAGTTTAGTTCACTGAACTCACACTAACTTCTGCAGGCTTTGAAACTGCTTTTCAATATATACTTTTGCTGAACTGCTAAATAATTTGTCAGTGTATTTGGAAGGTTTGTGTGCACATCTACTTTCATGTGTATGTGTGTACATATTTGAGGGTGTTGTTTAAAAGGAAATACAGTAACTGGGAAGCATATGTTCCTGATTTAATCCCCTGCAATGGCAGACAGCTCTCTCCCAGATCTCTTCTTCCAAAGTCTTTGCAGATTGAGCATCATGTGCCACACTGCACTGTGGCCATAGTACATGTCACAGTATCTTTACTGTATGTGTATACAAGTGTATGTTGCCATAAAAAACTCAAGACACTTTTATTAGGAGACTAAAAGCCCATAAATCCTCTTCCACAAGAAGAAGATGAGTGAGATTTGTTGCATAGCTGGGATTCACTTGAGCGTTTGGATGTCATTTTAATCTTGTGCAGCTTCAGGATGAAACTAGAGTAAATGAAACTTTCAAGTTCTTATCTGCTGTAGATAAATGGTAGCAAAGATCTTTTAATGCATAAGCATTGTACTTTCAACACAGTGTTTTAAACTCCTTTATATTCCTTTTCCTGAAAAGGTTATGGAAACTCCAACTGTATCTGACAGTTCAGCTCCAATAGATGTAATTAAGCAAAGATTTAATTAAATTAGATTAAATGTATTTTTATGCATTTTATGTAGAATAAAAAGAATTATACATGGCTCAGACTAAAGGCAGTTGAGGTGAATGGGAATTGTTGGGCCTCAGGTCAAGCACTGTAAGTGTTTATCCTGTAAAAGAGATCAGGGCATTTCCATGACACTTGAAAAGACATAGGATTGGTAGCTCTGTTAGTAAAACTCTTAATCAAAGCTTCTGTTTTCTTAAATGTCAGCTTTAAGGACACTGGTAAAAGCTGGAAACTTAAAGAAATAGTTATGCGCCTGTTTTCTTCCTGGTCTTTCTTGGTACATCCTTTAATTTTATATCTAAGACCATTAGCTGTTCTTAGGGAATGTCTTCAGGTTAGGCCAGGCCGTACAGCAGTACTAGGGATGCTGAGAGCCCTTAGCTGGTTGGTGTACCTGAGTCTTGGCACCCGTGTCTTTTTCCTTGCGGGAAGCTGTGGCAGCTGGTGTGCAGTGATCAGACATATAACCTAAGCATGGTTATTTTGCAAAGGGAGAAAAGCGTAAAAAGAAGACTGACAATAAACAGTTTACATGTGCATCTATTTGACATAAAAAATGACCAGCAGGTTCTGGGAAACCAAACAGATCTAACTTATGGATGTATGTTCATACATCCAGCCTGCTCTGTGTGGTGAGACCTGGGCCTCAGCTGATTCTTACATCAACCACTGACGAGCCCAGTTGATCTGCAGAAAAGGGACCATTGTTGATCCCTTGCTTTGGCTTGTTTTTTTTTAAACTTGATTATTGAACTACACTGATGGAGTAAGTATCCCAGTAACCAGGCTAACCCACCATCTTTATAAGCTGCTGCAGAGCCTCTCTGGTGCTCTTGCAATCCTATTATAGAAACTTAATCCCTAGTTGCCTCTGCAGAGGAGGACTATGCTCTTTGAACTACACTCTGAAAAGATCAGTGTGTTAAATATTTCAAACTTAAATAGGAATTAGCAACATTGTTCTGTCTGAAAGTGATTCATTTTGAGAGTCATTCATTTCATCCTCTGTCAATCGCTGTTAAATTCTTTGTGTTAAATTTGCCATATTGCAGTCTTTGTTTCCATTCCGTGTTTGAACAGTACTTCGTTCCACAGGCTTGGGTGTAGGGGAATTATGATGGTATGCAATTAGCCAGGTAACCTCTGAAGATTTGCTAATGTACGTATAAAATAGAAATCTGCTCTTAAAACTTCTCCGACATGCACATTCGTTTCAAGCACTAAATAATGGTTATGTAATGTAGAAAAGGCTCGTCCAGGGATGAGTCTTGTCACTTGTATACCAGGAGCATGCCCTGTATTGATGAGTCAGGGATCTGAGACCTGACAAAACGTTAAACATTGTCTTTCATGAGAAGGTCTCACGTGTAAAATGGGATATGTGGAACTGTTAGACCAAGGATTGTTTAGGACTGCTTTGCAGCAGTGAGTGAAGACTCAAATCCAAATTTCAAATCCCAAAGATGGTAAATAATATGTGCCCTAAGATTATTCCATGTTTGTTTTTCTTGTAATGGAATTAGAAAACATGTATCTGTATATGTGTATGGTTATGTTAAAGATATGTATTCCATATGCACAAGGAACTGTGCCTTCAAGATGCGTGACTTTCATTGTAGATAAAAGGAACTGACAAAGAAATAAAAGAACAAAATTAAAACTCCAGGAGAGAACAGAGTATGCAAGACTGCCTTGTTTAACAACCGACATCTGCCAGCGTGCAGACAAGCTATGAAGGGAGCTTGTTTTATCCTCAGGAGTGTTACATGGGAAATAGTCCTACCAATATTAAGTCGTGTACACTCCAAACTTAAGAACCTCTTGTAGCAAAGTCTCCACCAGATTTCACATGAAACCATCACACCAGTTTATTCATACTACAGTTTCTTGCTTTTGATCACGTATGTGTTTTGTGGCTTGCGTTTTTTAATGAAAGTTACGTTACAGTTCATTTGTTCTGTGTTTAATATGAACTGCTGGTAAAGAAGGTTGTGTGTGGAATCTTAATAGATTATAAATTCTGCCAGTTTCTGGGACTGGACTTCTCTTATCTCAGGCTTCATAAAATTGAAACATTGGAGGCCAGAAACAAAGGAAAAGTGTAATCTGTAACTAATAGGTATTATATATTTCAAGCAATTTAGAACAGGTTACTCACTAGAAGAGATCCTAATAAATTCCAGAATGTGTAAAGCATTCTGAACAAAACAGCTATGCAACAGTAGAAATGCCAAATGTGGTGTATCACATTTTGGATTGCTGAGCAAGAGTTTGCTAGTGTTTTAATAGTATTTCTGCTAGTGTACCAATAGTATTTCTATTGCTATTTAACTTTTCAGGGAGATGACATATTTTACTCTGAGTGACAGAAACTGAGACCCTCTTAGAGGGAAAAGATGAATGAGGGTATGCAAAACATACACTGCAAAATTCCAATTTTGACCTGACCATTTAAATAGACCATGAGGTTTAAAAACAAACGCACATAAATACGACAAGGAAACCTCCTCAAAGGATTTTTAATGGGCTATAAAGGACTATATCAGTAACGCCAAGAAATTTTCTCAGTTATTTAAATGTTGGCAGCAAGTTTTTATAGTCGTACTCTGATGTGGCTATCATTTGAATGATGCTAAAGGAAAGAAAGCTCATGGAGAACATTTAATGCAGAAAGGAATGACTTGGGACTTTATGGGTAAATAGAGGCCAGGGCTGTCCAGACTTTTTGTTGTTAATTTCTCAGTTGATTTTCAACTGAATATTGTCAGGCTCATTTTTGTAATCTTTAATTTTTGTTGGAAGTTAAATAACACCTACACACCCCTGTTGAGTCTCTGACCTTGTGTCCACATAAAGTAAACTGGATAGATAAAGCTGTCCACATAAAGTAAACTGCACAGATGAAGTTTCAGAACTCATCAATTTAACTTTTTCCAGGCTTCATTTAGCCAAAGGTGCCATTTGCCAAGCTGTAAAGTGATGGCATCTCTCGTGTGGTACTGAGAAGTTGGGGGAAGACTGTGATACACTGTGAAATGTGTGAACAAGTAGTTTATTCTCAGTGAAGCAACACTATGCTGTAGGAGTGTTCTGGCTTGATTCAAGGTCAGATTTGCACCATCTAAAACTAACAGTAGAACCCCCAAAGATGGTATCGGTAATCGTTATGAAATAACCAGAGATGGACAAGCCACTTCAGACAGTGACTTACTGCAGCAATTTAAAAATGACACGCTAACTCACTGCTTATAGAGGAGGAGTTTGCAATAAGATAAAACTTCAGCCAGTTTCTCCAATACTTCAGAGAGTAAAAGAGTATCGTTTAATTACAAAGGGACTGTCGGTCCAGAAACTTAGGGCTGAGCATGTCTGTCTTCTTACTAGATGATACGACTTCAATGGAGGATGCATTTGTCAGTTTGCAACATTCAATGCTGTCACTGTTTTCATGGGAACTACTAAGGTATTGAATCATCATCGTGAGACTGAAAAGTGTCAATATTGTCTGTCTCAGGATCTTGTGTATGTTATCGAGGAACCATACAGAGCATGTGTTTTCTCTGGGAAGCAACCACACAGGATAAATTGTGTCTTAAAGTGTATTAGCCATGCTTGGGGGCGGTGAGCAAGGGTGCGGAGGCATGGAGCTGGCTTGAGGAATTGTGACTTAGGAGCGTGGCTGGGGGCAGCATAATGTCCTGCACTCCCTATCGTATGTGCTGCTCCTGCAGCTGCAGCCAGGGTCTAGCACTGTGTGCCTCCCTCCCTTAGCTGGGTAATGCTTTGGGTGCTGTTGGCTTCTTGCTCATTTTACCTTGTCTGTGCCAAGCGATGATGAGGAATGTCATGCTCCTTCAACACTGCTTAGTGGGTCAGGACAGGCAAATTTCTGTGTCTCTTCAAAACTTTACCCTCTGTGTTATTCCATCAGAGCAGAAGAGTCAATGGGTTGATCCCAAGCGTGTAAGACAATCTTTGTTTTAAGAAGAGGAGAGTTATATTTCAGCATTTTTCTGGCAATTATAGTAATCAAGCTAAATTATCCATAAACCAGAAAAAAGTATCAATTTTATGTTTGAAGGAAAGTTTTTTATTAAAAGATAGTTTTGTTTGGTATTTTATGCCTGGGATATAACCACTTTAGCCACCCAGAAACCAGACTGTGGTTTGTTTTTTCTCTATTATTGCTTGGCAAAGTTATTGAGGAAAAATATTAGAATCTCAGGCAATTCCAAAAGATGTTTTCTTGCCCTGACTCAGTAATTCTGTCTTTATGAATTTGTGCTGTCTCGTGGATTGTCACCCTGGTTATATATTTCCTTTGACCACGAAAAACCTTTTAAAATGGGGAATAAGTTAAACTCGTAGACCTGGAATTCAGTTTGGGTTAGCAGTGAGGTGGCAGGATGCTTTGCTGTCCCCAAAGAGCTGGGGGAGCAAAAGGGCAGGCAGCTGGGTCGTGGGGTGGTTTCTGTAGAACTGCTCCTCGGGAGGACAAACTCGTATCTCCCAGCAGCTCCCAACTCTTCTCAGGTTTGCTCCTAGTGTCGCAGGGGCATTTGTATGCTTGTTATCGTGCATTTGTATCCAATAACCCTTGCACTGTGCAGAAATTGTACACTTAAAGATGTCCATATCATTGTGAAATTTATCTTCTGCTTTATTTGTGAGTGGCTAGGGAGAATTGCTCTTTATTCCCATATTCCCTGAAGTTAATCACTGTGGGGAAGTCACCAACTCTCTCACTTAGAAACACAGTGGTTTTTTGTAGATGAGGGGGTACAGCTTCTCTAATAACTTTGCAGCCTAAATTTCATTAAAATAAATTCATTTAAGTATTTGTAGGCCCATAATGGACAATAACATTCTTGAAAACTTGTTGCTTCTGCCTACTTGGAGAAAAGTCAGAGGTTCAAAACTGGTCTGTCAAACAGAAAAATTGACTGGATGAACTCTTACAATTTATTTTGCTGAAATTTGCTATTTTGAAATTTGAGTTTGTTGCCTGTGCAAATAACAGGTTAGGGTTCCTTTTCCAAGGATAATTTCAATGGCAGGATTTATTTCAACGATTACATTGTATTAATTTCACTTACCAAATAAAGAAGATCATTCCACTGAAATCCCAAAAATAAACCTAAAGCAGTGTAAATTATTTTTGTAACATCTATCTTCAGCTCTGAATGAAAGAGTGAAGTCTGGAATAACTCCTGCATTGAAAATTAAGACATCTGGATTCATCTATGGCTCCACTGTTGTGTTTTGCTTAAGGAAATTATATCGTCTATCTCAGCTTTAGTCTGTAAAACTGAGAAATGTGCAGAAGTGTTGCGAGACACTTGTTTCTCATAAATGAAAAGTACAAAACAATTTAAGAACTAAACTTTTAACTGTTAAATATAGGGCTGTACTTAATGATAGTCAATTTATGTATTGTGTGTGATTTATATGATGCATTTAGCATTTTTCCTTCTTCATGCATAATTCTGATTTCTACAGTTATATTCATGATTGTGTAAGTATCTGCAATATAATTAGAGAACAATTTCAGCCAGTGGATTATTAATGAATAACTATAAATATCATTTAATGGGTAGTTCTTGCCTGTAAATGGTTGGTTGTCTAAATCACATGGTGTTTTTTCTGCTCATTGGTTAGATTAGAACCCAAGAGACTTATAATTACTACCCAAACAGCAATTTTCAGTTAGTGAATGCTTTGAGATATATGCGGCCAGCTGAATACTTGGGAGCAATGCATTACGCGATCCTTCAATGCCAACTCTAGCAAGTCTTGCGCTTAAAATGATTAATTGGTTCTTGTATTATTTGGCTATCTTGCATGTCAGATTTATTCTGTAGCACTTCATATCTGAAAAGTAAATACTTAACTTATTTTATAATAGCAAAGAGCAACTCCAATTACTCAGCATTTTGTAATCCACAAAGGCAACCAACAAAGCATAAGGCCAAATACATTAAAGCAAGACACATGCTCGCCTGCTCTGCTGAACATCATTTGGCACTACTGTGCTTTATTTCCAGCACTATATCAGAAACACTGTTCTCTTGCATAGTCCAAGACTACACATGACAAAGGTTGGTTTTCTAATCACTTTGCTCTTGAACTTTAAAATAGCTTCTTCTGGAGAATGCTGTGCAAATGGCTGTATCTTGGTTGTGGTTTTGGACACTCTGTAGAACCACTACAGATTCAAATGGAGGCGCATCTTCAACTTGCTCAAACATTTTTAGTGTTGGTTTAGGTTTGATTAACAGGTTTTATTTTCATTTGCCTGTCTGCTACTTTTGCCCAAAGGAAGTTTTTTGACTATGTTTGTAGTCTCCCTCTCTGAGGAGAACTTTTCTAGTCTCTTAATAGTATTTTTCATCTTTTTCTGCTTGCCTGGCTCTAATTGACTGATTTTGCGTATTTTTTGCATACTATATTTTCTTACCTGTTCATATAACTTGTGAACCTTAGATATTTCCCAGACAACCCCTTCTTGTAATATTTCACCATTCCGTCAGTCTTGTGGAGTAGCAGCAGTATCATCTCACCTCACACACATGGGATTTTTTTAACGGTCCCAGTGTTACTGAACTGATGGCTTGACTTGTTAGCTCAGATTCTGGACCATTGCTCCTACCTTTCTCTCCAGCATCTGAAAGTTGAGCTGATGATGTGCTGATTTGTCTAAGACTGCCTCTTGGGTTACAGTTTGCAATCCTGGGAGATATGCTAGTGGTTCCCCTATGTGTGTGTGAGGAACCCATACTGCATGGTGGGATGGCTGAGTTGCACCTCTTACCAATGGTGCTACACAAGTGAGTAAAGTGGCTGTCATCCTACACATACACATGTGCATATTAAATGTTTATTTAGGGTTGAAGAGGATTTTTTATGTATGCAGTGAAAATGTTCAGATTCTCATGACCGTTGGCATCACTACTGTACTGCATTTTTCCCCTGGAAATTCTGTCTATGAAGTGACAAATTTTCTTCAACCTTTATGTTAGATTATAGGCATACACATGCAAAGTCTTAATTGAAGCTAGGATTTAGTCCAGTGACTTCAGGAATTTCACTTCAATAAAAATCTTAGTATTTTTCTTGGAGTGAGGGATATTTCTGTTGTGTTGTGTAAAAAAAAAAAAAAAACAAAAAAACCAAAAAAAAACAAAAAAACCCCACCACAACATAAATTTTGAGAGACTTTGACACTTCTCTCGGCTCCACTGTTGTTTCCTGTTTGTTAGTAAACCAGAAGAGGAACTTAGGCATTATGTTCATGATTTTTCAAGCCTAGAATAAAAATACCAGTTTACATAGACTATGTTAGTCCCTATTCAGAAAAAAAGATCTTTTTGTAGCCAAATATCAAAGAAGCTTTGGGCAGATGCAGGCAAATTGCTAAAATTTTCATTGGTAGAAATTTCTGAGAAGGTAAAAAATGCCAAGATGTATAAGTATTATATAGTGTACAGGATGTAGCACCTTATTAAAGTATGTGGTTGCTCATTGAGGCATCTCTAAGCTTCTCCCCTTCACGGCTCTACTGAACGTGTAAGAATCTACTACGGCTATGAAGTACAAAAACCCAAAGGAGATCCATAGTCTTGAAGGCTGTGAATAAGTGTCGAGTCCAGCAGGTTACATTCGCTGGATGTTTCCCTTCTCTAGCATAAGTGAAGGCATAAAATCTGTGCTCTCCTGCCTTCCTGGATTGCTGTTAAAGGAATGTGACCTGCCCACAGATTCTGTGCCCTGGTCAATTCAGACACTCAGCTCTGTTTTGTTACCGTGGATACTTAGATGAATGTCCCATGCATTTGCTTTTGAAATTGGGAAAGAGAAGCAGCAGCATGGAGCAGTATTTGGAGCCACTGTGGATGGGCTACTCATGCACTAAGCCATTTTTCAAAGGGAAAGGATTCTTTCCAGTAATGCTTTTAGCCAAAAATTTGTTGGTGTGCTTTTCAAGACGTCTTGGAATGCTAGCACAATAAGTTGGCTGTATAAATCTAATTATCTCAGCTTTCTTTTTTTCTTTCTTTCTTTCTTTTTTTTTTTAGCTATGCTATTGAGATTTATTCTTGAAGCTCTTAATGAACTGCATTGGGAAAGAGATTACATGATTTATGTAACATTTATTTTCTTTTATTCTTTGTGATCTGCCTTGTTATAAACTATGAATTGTTTAAGTGCTTTTTTGCTTTGAACTAGCAAGAGAGTGGCAGCATCTCTTGTTGGTTTTGTTCATTTTTCTAAATTAATCTAAAACATGACTTATGCACCAGGCTGGTAACCCTGTATCCTTACAGGAAGGGCACCTCTGTGGTGATCCTCTCCTGAGAGTGAACGAGCAAGTCAGCTTCTCTTCCCACCTTTGCCCTCACTAATGGGAGCTGCAAGAGAGAATCAACATCAGTTTTCTGTGATGGCATAATGACAGTTTCCTGGAGATTGAGCTATCAACGCTGATATTATTTAATTGGGGAAATTCCACAAGTGAAACAAAAGTCTTAGCCCAGCCACAGGCATGCATGCTCAGCTTGAGGAATGCTTTTTTCCAGACTCATGTAGTTTTCTTCTCCCCGAGTAGAGGTTCAGGATAATCTTGATGCCCAAATAATATTTCTTGTTCCTGAGGGGGAAAGTACTCCTTTAGCTGTTGAAAGCCAGCAAGCTTATGGCCAGCTGCTAGAGATAAGAGGAAGGTTTTGTGCAAGTTTGGGAAATCCTGACCAGGTTGAGAAATGAGACCACTGAACAATTAGGTAATTTATTTATTTAAAGTGTCTGTAGGAACTGTGGCTAACTGAACAAGGTAACTAAAAGTAGTATAGGACTGTGTTTCTGAAGGTTTAGTGATGTTCCAAATCTGCAAAGTCTGGTGTTTTGGAGCCTTTTCTCAGAAGTGAGTGTATTGCTTAGCATGCCAGATTCTGAAGTTCTAGAGGAAAACTTCAAGGAAAACTAACCTTGCAATCACTTTCTATTTTTTCAAGTAGTGAACCTTAGTGTTTACTGTGGTTTCATCCATTAAACAAGTCCCTTTCTTGTTACATTTTAATTGCAAAAATACTGTATGTTTTCTGGACCATAAACAGAACTCAAATCACTGACTGTGCAGGTAGTCCTGTCACTGGAATTATCACAGGAACATTTTCTAGTATTTGTGACAATAATTTTTTCAAGGAAAAATAAAATACTGATCTCAGTTGACTACTTAAAGTGGAACATATATATATAACATGTAAATATATATACATATGTGTACAATATGCATTTTATGTAAAGGAGTTAGTATTAAAAGTCAGAATTATTTTGCTGTTTTTTATTGTCAATTACATTTCCAGTGTAAGACATGTTTTCTAAAACCATTTTCACAAGAGACGTTTTATCTTCTGCCTATAACTCACGTTTGAGCAAATGTTGATCTTAACTGTGAAGGAAAAGAGGGATGGTGTTTGGATTTTCTTTTCCTCCCACTAAAATCAAGAGAAGGAAAAAGTGATTCAAACGTTAATTGAGGAATTAGTTCATGCAAAGGGTCAGTAGCTGGGGTTAGTACTTAAAAGTATTCCTTGTCTTAACAAAAATAAATACAATGTGTGGTTATCATTAAGTAGTGCAATTTGGTGCCTTGAATGATTCAGAAAGTTAGAGCATTTTCCCTATGATTTTGTGGCACTGTAATGTAATATCGGCAGTCTTGTGCTATTCAGCAGAGTTTAAAAATGACATTGTAAACTCTTCTTTGTTACTTGCATTTTTGAGGGCTAGATTATACAAAGTGCCAAGCCCTCGTCTCCTACTGAGTCAGCATGAGCAGAGAGTACCTCAACGATGTGTTTAGCGCCTGGAACCAAGCCTTGTGTATCCAAAAAAAGAAAAAAGGGTATCTATGTGTTGCTACATTTGCTAGTTTTCTAGCGGAGTAAAACGTGTTCCTGGTTGTTGTGATTTCAAGCCCACGTTAACAAGGTGTTGGGTAGCTGTTTCTAGAGACAGCTGTAGAGATATGTGTTGAGTGCTGGAGCGCGCTTCACAGCAACCTCCCTGAGTGATGCTGGGACGCACTGAGCAGCTCGGAGGGATGTGGAGCCATGGATAGCTCAAACCAATCCCTCAAGCTTTGGACAAATGACTGCTGCTTGAGTAACAGAGTTCAGTCCTCCATACTGTGCATGGGGAAGCTCCCATATGCCCACCCTCCATGCTGTATCCTTTAAAATAATGGGAAAAAGCCTCGATCTTGCCTATATTGCCGCAGAGCTGAAAATAAAAGCAAACAAACACAAAAATCCAAACAAACAAAAACCCAGCAGACATACATCTCAATGGGTAAACTGTTTCTCATCAGGAAATTATACTCCCATGTACCTGTAATGCAAGTCTACGTTTTTGTTTATAGTGTGTGCTTTTGACTGAAAATCCAGCTGCCCTTTAAGATGTATCAGAACCCAAATTTGATTGAGAAACTAAACAATCTTCAATCCAAAAATCCATTTTGAGTTGAGACAGTGGATTTCTATATAGATTCAGAATATTCTTTTTAATGTCTGTTATTCCACATAGCACTGGCCATTTCTGAACGTATTCATAAGAAACTCTTAATAAAGAAACTAACTCATGTAATGTAACACACTGATCTCACTGCAAATTTAGCATTATCCTGGATTTATTTCTTTTTTGTTTGTTTCCAGAGAAGCCTACCGCAGGTGCCAGAGCTCCATGATTTCTATCAAAAGGTAAGAGCTACTTTGTTCAAAGATACCTGAATGATATTTGTCAGTTCAATATAAATCTGGTTGTAAAAAAAGGGTAACAATGATACATAAAAACAAAATTTAATGAAAAGAACTCACATTATGGGTGAATTTCATGAATCATGTAAAGGTGTGCATAAAAAATTGAATATGTACACTTTAGATCTCAGATCTGATAAATATTTCATTGGATTAAGAAATGCACTCTTGAAGCTTACCTGTATATAAAACATAAGAATGCATTATGGAGGTAAGTAAGGTACTCTGTCAATTAACACACTTGCATATGTCTGTCTGTCACTAAAAAAGAATAATCTTTGAAATTATTAGAGTTAAGGTGGCTGTATCTGTAAAATTTTAAAATGGAAGTCTTTGAATGAATAGAACTAACTGCTGAGGTCACTATTTGCATAAAATATATATGATCGAGGAGACATATAACTATGGGATCTACACACACTTAAAATACAACCTTAATGCTCTAAATTGCCATTATAGGTGTATGTTTTGGGGAGGATGAAGGCTTGATTCTGCCGTCACTGATAGCAGAGCTAAGATTACAACTGACTTCAGTGAAGGCAGAGTTAGTCCGATGCCTAATGCTTTTGTGACAGGCTTGCCATCAAACCCCAAGCAAACCCATTGCTGCAAGTTTTAGAAAATCCCACTGTCATGAAAATGCCTTTCTGTATCAGCCCTGTACTTAGATGGGATGTTGAGCCTTTTGGAAAGGTCTTGCCCTGGTTTTGGTGTTCTTGAACTTCTGAATGTCTGCATCATTACCTGTTCAGCCTTCTCTCAGTGCAGTGTTCCTGGATGTGGCTTCCTTTGGCACTAGGTTGTTTTTGCTTTGGTTTTCTGCAAAGGTGCTTCTTTGGGTGAAGTTCAAGGCATTTACTTTTCTTCAGACTCCCATTTATAGTGCACAGAGGAGTGTTTTGATGGGAAGTATCAATAACATATCGAATGTTTCTATGGACTGGATTTGAAAAGCCTAAGCACCAATAATCAGTTTAGTTTCTTCAGATTTTATTGATAGTGCTTTAGCAGATGGATATTTCTTTTGTGATATCCAATATCCAAGTGTGTGAAAGTGCTAGCAATTCAATATAATAGCGGGGAAATGTCTCTTCAATAAAGCAAAAGAAGATTTCTCACATTAAGTGATAAACTAGCAGCGAGTTATCAGCAGGTGGGGTGAACTCCTCTCTAATAATTCTTTAGAAATAATGAGAAATCGTGAAGAATGGAAATTTGTTTCTGTCATTTCAGAAAGAGAATGGTTTTGTTTGTTTTGAAACAGATGTTCCTGTTCACATTTATTTCATCTACCTGCTTATCCTTTTGTGTGGTTCCATTCTTTTTGGTTCAAGCTTCCTTTAGGTGTTGAGGGGAGGAGGGACAAGCATTTTCAGTGGTGGAATCAACTAGTAATGTGAGCAAAGTATGATGCTTTCTAAAAATAGGTACCAGTTTCTATACTAGACTTGCTGCTGTAGGTAGCCTTTTGAACAGCAGAGCTGCATATGCATGTGATACTACTACAAAGTGTAATTTATATCAGAATTTTGCTCACAGGTTCTGTGAAGATTTTGTGGCCATATTTTGCATGAAAAATGTGTATGTGGTGGTTGTGGTTTTATACTGATGTGATTGAGATCAGCACTTACTTGAAGAATCAAAAAGCTATAATTGTGTTATGAATATTAAGGTGTAATGCATACTGCTTCTTACACATCCTTCATACCAGGGCAAGCTTATCTTGTGTATCTGTTACCAGTTCCTAACGGAGCAGATGTGTTGCATGTTCTCTGTGCTTTCCCTTGCTGCTGAACAAGGCTGTTTCCTCCCCCCACTCCCCGTTCCAAATAAAAATAAAAAAAAAAGAGAAAAAAGTGAATCCAGTTTTCTTACACTGTAACATCCAATATTGTTGAGTGTTCTGAGGTTTGAAGATGAAAGGAACAGGCCATAAGTTATGGAGTTAGAAGACAATATAAACAAAATGACCTTTGGTATCATGCTTGCCATATTCTGATGAATAAATTGAGTTCATGTTTAACATTCAGATAATATTCCTGGCAGAGCAAAACATTGCCACATTAAATGTTCAGATCAGAAATGTTCAATGCAGACTAAATTAAGTTGGATCTTAGGACAGCAAACTTAAAATGAGTAACATGTGGCAATATTTGATTTAACAAAGAAATGTTTCTCTTTCCTTTTTTCTTTTTTTTTTTTTTTAACTGTAAGTTTAAAAGTACAAAGATACACATGCCACAGTGCAGTGCCAGGAACGTTAGCTGCTTTTGATCTCTCTCCTCAGATATTAATGTCTCCCCCCGAACACACCCCTTGTTTGGCGTCTTAAGAGTTTTCGTACCAATAAAGATGCAGAGAACAGCAGTCTTTGCTTCTGTTTCTTCGGCTTGTTTTCTTAGTGTTGCATGATCTATGCCCTGGAGGGGTCAATTTTAATCAGCCCCCAGGCACTGCTTAACATTTAGGGCCAAATTTTCAAAGAAGGCCTCAGTTGGATTTTGATTAGTGAGCATATGATCGTTTCTTGCACTGTTGAGCCTCCCAAACACATGTATGTTTTTGCCTGCCAAAGTACAGTACTAAACTCTTTGAAGTGAAGACGTGGTTGTCCATGCTACGAACATGTGAGTTCTTTGGTTGCAAATTGGATAGTTGCACATCTGTGTGTATCCGCCGTTGATGACGGTTGTACAGCTGCACCTGTATTTGATTGTGGGAATGAAAGGGTATGTTTGGAACCAGAATTTATTCTTGGAAATGCAGTACCAGTTTTCTCTGAGATTAGTTTGATTCTCAGTCATTCCTGATTTGCCTTTTTTGCAATTTGATCTTCTGGGAAGTATTCTACTCTGTAGAAAACTTAATTTTGCTGGCATAGAGAGTCAAATGTAACTATATTGCTAGTATTTTAATAAAAGGTTTCTTGGCTTTGTGGGAGCATCGAGTTCACAAGGAGGATGCATGAATCTAGTCATCCTTGAAAAAGACCATTAGTCATTCAGGCTTAAGCAGTGTTTAAGGGAGCAGGAACTTCATGCACCAAAGCCTCTTTAGATGGCTGTGATGATTTCTCACTATTATAATTCCAGTAGGAATGCCAAGCATAAGCGTAGAAAAATGCCTTTTGAAAGCCACAAATGTTGGTGTAAACATAGAGAACTGTGTCCAAAATAGTAATGATTTACATAAGTGTTGAAGAGAAACAATATCCAGTATTTTGATGCCACCTATATATACTTCACTGAGGTGCGGGGGAAGCTAAAACGTATCCCCAGTTATTACTTATGCATGTGGTTATATTCTGAAAGATCCAAAATATTTTAGTGAAGATCAGGACTCCATGTCTCTCTTACAGAAGAGGAATTGGTGCCTGCCTGAAGGATTATTTCAGTCAATATATTGGTCTTAGAGAAATATAGTCAATGCTGTCCAGACGCCTCAGAATTGAGGAGGGGATTTTCTGCATTATCCTGACTCCGTCAAACTTGCACCATTGCGGCCAGATCAGATGTAGGTTGATTTTTGTGTGGTTTGGGAAATCCCTTTGTAGTTCTCGATGCATAATTGCCAGAAAACCCACTTAGGAGATACATTAGCATCCCAGACATCCTTGATGGAAACAAAGAATATTTTAGGTGCTGACTTTTCAGTGGAGCAGCAGGACCCCTTTCTTCACAGACCTTTCCTCTGCTTGCAGCGTGTGCTGTGGGTTGCAGTCCTGCCTCACGTGCCAGGAGCAGCAGTTGGAACGTAGCATTTGGCTTCAGTGCGAGCGGAAACAGGCCTGTGATGATTTAAAAAATGTGCAGGTTGGAAGGGAGCAATCTACTAGTAAATGTTCATAACCATGCAATTATGGCATAGTGACTGTGCAAGCTGAAATTCCTTGGCCATTTGAGGCTCTCCAAGACACATACCAGCCTCTGAGTATTTCTGTGGTTTTTTAAGTTTATTTCAGTCTTACTGAAGGTTCAGCTTTTGGCATGTCCAGCTCTACGGCATAGAGCTTCCAAGAGCAGAAACTTTACTGTATTGCCCAAGACATCCTCTATATGCATTTGTGTATGTGTGCACAAATTCACTCATAGCCTGCATGACATGCACTTAACTTCCTAAATTCATTCACTTCAAAAATAGTGGTATTGCCTTGTAAGGATCTGGAATGTAACTGTCATGAGGAAGAGAAATGCAGAGTCATGAGCATCACTGCTGCAAACTGATCTCGCTGCCCAGCTTATTCCGGACACTTTTAGGAGCAGAAAATAATACGTAAAGAAATGTTGGGTTTGGGAAAGACCAGAAGTAGCATCCCCAGTCCTAGTGTAGTCTAGCAGTACCTTTTGTAAAGTAAAATTAGCTTTGAAAATTTTGTCTTATAATTGGTAACAGAAAGGAGGTTAGAAAAGAATGAAAAAGACCTAGAATTCTAATATATAAGAGCAGGAAAAGGTGCTCATCATGATTATTTTGCTTCTTCACCTTTCAGTCTTATATGAGCTCCAAAATGTTACCACTGCACACTGCATTGTTTTAAACTTTCTCAAACTATACAGAGATCTTGAATTATGTTTCAGGCACAGGAAAACCACTGTGATCCTGACAGGACAGTTTGTTTTAAAAACCAGAAAGTGAAATAGATGAAGCCTTCGGAATACCTTATTGACCTTTGTTTGGGATAATGGTGTGGGGTTTTTTTTTTTGTTTGTTTGTTGGGTTTTTGGGGTTTTTTTTGGTCTGTTTTAAATGCTGCTTATCCTCTGCAACATCCTGCACTGTGTCTGAGCAGTAGCAGGAGAATCAAAGGAAGCAGCTAATAGGTGATGGCTTACACGGCTTCAGCTGGGCACCGTGCTGTTCAAACTGCGCCTGACTGCTGGAGTACCAGTGTGTGTGGGAGCACCTGTCATTTGGGTTTACTGTTACATCCACTTTAGTAGAAAGAGAATAGAAAGGCTGAAAGATTTCTGTCATGTTGTTGATGTTCACTACCAAAACACAGTTCAGCCACAACAAAACCATACTGGTAATGAATAATGCCTACTGTACAACAGAAGGAAATTGTGTTTATTTTATGGGCCTTAAAGTTAGTCTGTCTACTTGGTATGAGACACCCCAAATTCTCAGTAACTTCTTTTTGTTGTCATTTGTGCTGACTCTCAAGTACTAGCTTTGGTACTAAAGCAAGCTGGCGGCATTCTTTCACTCAGGCATTTGGGATATGTACTGTAGAAAACAGCTCTTCTGATACAGAAGGTAATGAAAAGTCTCCTAACACTGAAACAAAAATGTGTTACTAGAAACAATGACAGCTTGTCAGAGTGAAAAGTAGGATAACTTTCAGAGATGTGAAAGAGCAAACGCCGTATGAATTGAAATATGTATGACTTGACTTAGTGCTGGAAATATACTTGGTGACTTGGTTTTTTTTTTGCTGCTTTGTTCAACATTGTAAAGCTGCATTTGGATGGCCGTGGGGATCTTGTGAGAAATGTAAGGAAATGAATGTATCAGCTGAAAGATGACCACAGATTAGATTCTGTCACAGAAAGCCCTTCCAGTGCTGGAAGCTCTGACCCTGGAGAACAGCTTGAAACTTTTGAGGGAGCAGGACGGATCCCATCAACTGAATCTTTAGCAGAGGAATCTTACAGTGATACTTTTTTATTCAGGGCAAAGGCAGCTTTAAAGCCACCATTTGCTAATGTGTAGCCTTGAAGCTGAGGGTGCAAGAATCTGGTTCAGTGACCTAGCTGGCCGTGGGCAAGGCAGGAAGCTCACAAGCCTTTCCAAGCCTCCTTCCTAAAGTCTTTCTCATAAGAGGAAAAGATGACTCCATATCAGGTATTACCTTGAACATTGCAGTTGCCCTCTGGCAGGTTTTCTGATATAAAAACTCTCACATTTGGTCACTGTAGGAATAAGGACTAACTCAGAATTTACCAGCCTGGGCTCAGTATTTTGAAAGCTCAGTGTAGACACGGGGAAGGAAGATACTCCCAGGTATATTTTCAAAACCATGAAAGGGCATGAGCTCTTCTCCCACCCTGGCTCTTTTATTCTCCAGGCAGGGCTCATAAGGACGCCCAAGGCCAAATCCCTGCTTATATCTAGTCTTAATGAACAATATAACATAAGCATCTGATGTCCTTATCTGGCACGGCTGGGATCCTTCACCCCTGCTTCCACTGCAAGGCTGTACACCCTTGAGGAGAAAGAGACTGAAGCTGTTGCCAGAAGCTGAAAATTGCATGGACATGTTGATTAGCTGCTAAGCTTTCTAAGATTGTGCTATGATTTCCTATGTCAGATAGGAAGCCTTAATGTTAGGATGGTCAGGTAAATTGCATAATGATTGGCGAAGGTACGTTCAAGCAGAACAATGAATTTCATTGTAAATACCAGTTTCAGCTGTTGTACTAATAACATTCTCAGTGTCATCCTGTTTTGAGAAAATGTGATCATTAAGTTATTGAAAAAACTATAAGTTGCTGTGAACTGAAATATCTCATGTAATACTACTTCGGCTACTTCTGTTCTTCAAATGCAGATTATCTACATCACAAAACTCTGGGTTTTAGTGTTTGGCACTAATGAAACGATCTGGTTTCTGTCTCTGAATTGGCTTGAATAGTGACAGAACACTCTCAATGCTTTATTCAGCAAATTTCTGTATCCTGATGATACCATGCTCCCACCTGTCTCGTTTGTTTTCACTGTTGTGTTAACAGAGTCTGCGTCCCTTCTTGTAAGAAACCTACAATGCTTTAACGTATTTTCAAAAAATGATTCTGCTGAGAAGGTCCCTGAACTTTCTTTCCTGTGGGCCGAATGCACAGCTTGTTCAAGGATGCTTTTTCAACAATAGTAACATTAAATACCAAACTGTGGCTGAGGGATAATCTTTATTGCTCTGAAACTTCCCATCAGCCTTTGCCTAACTGGATGTGACCATTCTCTTGCAGAACTGGGTAAAACCAGACAGAAATGGGTGCATCTGTCATCTCTTATCACATAGTCCAGAATATATGTGGTTGTGCCGGCCTTTGCCATCTTAAGCTTTCCTCGGTCTAGCCCTTTTGGTGGTTTGATGGTTTTGATCTGACCTTTCTGTCCCATTTTCTGTTGAAAGGAACCATCTCCCGTGATGAACCCATTAAAATGGATGGAGGTTGAGGTTGGAGGAGGTTTCCTAGATGTTGGTTTTGGTAAGGGTGATTTTCCCTTACCCACCAAGCCCCGCAGTATCTCATATTCTCAGACCAGCCCTGAAGCTCTGTAACAGGTGACCTGCTAAGCCTGAAGCCATTGTAGTAAAGCTGTCAAAGTGCACAGCAAATTTGGACTCTCTACAAGCAGAATCTGAGAGCTGTCATCACACTGAAACCTTTGGTTCTTTAAGTCACATTCTATAACGTACAGTTCAATGAACAACATGTTAATGTTCTGTTTTCTAAACGTTGTTTTGACATTTAAGTGTTCAAAACCATCTTGAATTAATTAAATGTAGAAGCTTCTAACTGAATGGATTGTGCTGACAACTCATCATCTAATTACCCGTAATTAGGAGTAAAACAACATTAGCTAATAGAAATAATAAATAATCGTGATAGGGAAGAAAATTCAAATGTGCTATCCAGCAGCATGGCAGTTTTTCTCCCAAGCAGAATTCATATGTGAAAGTCCTGAGTATAGCTCTATTTAATCACACGCTGTACATGCATAGGCATTATTCACTGAATGTTTTAGGTTAATAAGAGCTGGTCTGAAAATAGAAAATACTAAATGATGTTTTAGGCTGATGAATTCCAGAAGCTGGGGCATGCTATTTGGAACAAAATAATAAAGACAAAATACATCAACAAGGGGTTTGAAGAGAAAGATATTTTTGCATCATCTACTAATCTTGTCAACACCATTAAAAGAGGAAGAAAAAAAATCAAAGAAACTAAGAAGTCAGTTTGGTTTGATTTTTATCAGTGTTCTTTGCCACTGGCAGATTTTAAACTTGGAGAAACCAAGTGTAGGCAAGTTCAAATTGTCCACTTATCTTCAGGACAGTTGTGGAGACAATGTTTTCAGTCATTTCGCCTGAATGTTTATCACCAGGATCAGTTTTATTCACTTATGGAAATGTTAAATGAGAAACATCTGCTTCTTGATGACCTAGAAAATAATGTAGTTGAAATCTAGTTTTCTTTTTGTATTTAAAGGAAAAACTTCAAATTTCTCTGCTTCCTTTAGATCTGTAGTTAGCAAAGTGTTTGTCTCACCTCGGTCTAACGAGGCATAGACTCTTTGTAGGAGTGAGTTCCTTACCACAGGCATCACTAGTTGCTGCCAATCTTTTTATTTGCAGTGCTTAACCTGTTTTAAAGAAATGAATGATTTATCCAGTCTTAGGTGGGATGGAAACACTCCTGTGTTTATTATTACTATATATGTAATTTTTTCACGTATATATTAGTTAGTGTGCTTCGTATCATTAAAAATTAATAAAAAAACAAGTAATGGGTTTTCAAGCAGATAACATCCATTTATGTCTGTTCCTTTTAATGTGTGCTTAATGCGCGTGTATTTGCCATAATTACTTACACAAGGAGACTTGGGAATATAAATACAAATGAAAACTACTTTAGTTATGGCTAATGCCCAGTTTGGGACTACACGTAATAAAAATCCTCTCGGAATTGTTCAGGAAGATGTACAGATAGAAGTGATGGTGATATCAGTATGAACACAGGATAATGGGCATGTAAAAGTACGTATGATAGGTGCATTTCTAACAAGCTTGCTGGACTGAGAAATAGGTCACAAAGAACCCACAGAAAAGCTGTTGGTGAGGAAAAAGAAAGTGAATAGAATTTCTTTTTTTAAATTTTTAAAACTGATTTTAATAAGGAATATAAATCTGTGGCCACTGATGTTATATTTCCATAATTATTACAATATTATTGTTTTTACCAAAAAAGGAGAATTATAATTTATCAAGTATTGCAGTTGTAAGATTTAAAGACAGCCTTTCATAATTATGTTTCTGTTTCCTTTACAACTTCTCATTTTCCAAGATCAATTTTTACTTCAAGAAGTGATCCATAGATACTACCATGAATATTTATATTTAGAGAATGAAGCAGGAGCATTTGTAAATCCTTACCCTCTTAATTAATGCCACTCTTCAAGGTTGTGTTTCCCAGTGATTGATAATAAAAAGGTTTCAGTGTGGCATGGTATCCTTTGCAGCATGAATCATACAAGACCATAAAATTGTTAGCTACATCATTATGGCTGAGTGTATTGTACTAAACGAGCACGTACCAGAAAATGAAATGAATGTTTTATGTGTTCTCTCAGCTAGATTCAGGTACTGTGCAAAACGTACCTCTCTGAACAAATCATATCCCTAAGTGTGTTTTTTAACGTTTGCATAATTAATTCGAATTCACTTTTTACTGATTGAACACAATAAATTTAATTCCATATGTCTTTATTTTATGTGCTGACTGGTTAAGAGCTTGATTTGGCAGTCACATTAATAGAGATAGAAGTGTGCGTGTTTTCCTGATTTCAGTGGCATTATTTACACATATAAGGTTCTGTGTAAGTACTGATTAGGCAAGAAATTTTCCAGACCAGCTATAATTAGATTAAAAAAAGTAGACTTTCAACTATATTGATTTTTTTTCAAAACAAGTCAGCTTTAGGTGGGTGGGGGGTGGGACCGAGAAACCTTTGGTTAGAAAAGCTGCAGTAATATCTCACAGGAGCTGTTTTTTCTTGATTTCATGCTCACATACTCCTTCAGAGACTAGACCTCCTGGTCAGATGTCTTGCATGATGCTTTATTGGGTTTTTGCTCTGAATGATGACACCCTGTTGCAACATGGGAGATGTAGTCCAAGTGGAAAGTTGTATTTATGATGTTAGAGCATACACAATACAGGTAATATGACCCTACATTTTCTATGAAATGTACCAGTGCCTCAGTACTGAGGACAGTCTTAATAACTTCAGTCTTCATAACTTCAGTGGAACACTTTCCTTGGAGTCTGATCTTACCTCTGGGATCTGTACCGTATGAGCATGAATGATCTTAGTAAATGAAAAATCAGGTAGCCACAGAGAATCCTTTTGCCTACTCTTAGTGGCTGATCAGATAAACATCAGATTGCACATATTTTTTTGCAAATATATTCTTAAAAAAGGCATAGTGTTGCTCATCTCACATGGCTCTTGCATTACATGTCTGTTTCTCCTGCTTGTGTCTTTTTTTCATTTCAATGTTCCTATAGGATCTTTGTCTCTAAGGTGCTGAGAATTGGACTCATCACTTTTTTTGACGATCAGGTGAAAATTTTTCTTTGTATGCTAGAACTGATAAAGACTTTTGGTAGGGTTTTTCTAGTGTTCACAGCAACATAGAGGTAGATCTAGCTCAGCAGATCTGAGAAGTGTCAGCTTAGTCTGTGTTGTTAGTTCTGTAGAGCCAGTCCCTCAAAACTTGAAGCATAAGAATCTTGAAATCTTTGTTGTCTCAAGGGATTTGCACTTCTTTTTCTAATGAGGTGGAGGATCTAAAGCCACTAGAGCTGAATTCTAGAGGTAGGATGAGGTGAATCCACTCCAAATCATGAGTTTATACACTACAAACCCAGTAATCTTTCTGTGGAATTAATTCTATGCCATGCAAAAATATTTCCGGTGTGACACTTCTATTTCATCATCTATCAGCCACCAGGACCCTTTTTATTCTGAGCAATAACACACCCAGATGGACAATATTCCATTTTATCAAATGTGAATAAGTAACAGTCCTTCATCCTTTTGCATAGTTATGATGCATTTTCCAGGGGAACAAAAAAAAAAAAAAAAAAAAAAAATCACAGAAGTTTGAACATACAGAGAAGGGACAACTGTGTTTAGAGTAAAATCAGAAAATCAGTTTACCTAATCTACTGCATTTGGCCCACAGTCAATAAGGGTGCTGTGTCAAATATTGCTATAAATATTCCCCCTGAGCATATGGAAACAGGTGTTACAAAAATCCCTCAGATCCCTCACTTGACCTGTTAATTAAGTTTCCCTGTTTACCTATGGAAAATTCTGGGATTTACTTGGTACTGGGAGTACCCACAGGTTTGGATCCTCCCCTTCCAAATTACCATGACTTAAAACCTCCTTAATCTTGAAAGGATTGAGGAAGAAAGAATTGGAGAATTATACTGGAGATTTTATTTTTGCATTGTAATCCCATCTGCTATAGCGGAATCCTCTAGATAGAAATTGTTAACTTCCTGTTAGTGTAAATGGTTTTTAATAACATCTTGTGTATCATTGTTCCCACTTTTCATTTGGTAGCCAACAATTTATAATTAGTACATTAGCAAGAACTGTATGATATCAAATCCCTTCTATTCGTCTTGAGTTTGCGAGGAGCAGATTAGTACAGAAAGACTGCTTGTCCCTTTAAAACAGAGAGAGAAATTAATTACCGTATCATTTTCTTTCTTCCCTGAGTTTTGTTTTGCCAAACAGAGAAGCAGAAGAGACTGAGACATGTTGGGGTTTTGTGAGGATAGGCAATCTGCAGATTAACACAGGGTTTATGAATTGCAGCAGAAATATAGGGGCAGCTAGGCTGGTACAGGCCTGTTGTGAGCAGAGGTAGGAGATTGTTTGGGTTTTTTTTGCCTGAGCCACCTAATTAATTCTTGACAAGCTTGCTGAATAATTTGTCAAATTAAGACAAAGAAAATCCCAAAGGAGAAGTCTACTAGAACAACCGTCACGAAGAAGCACAAACTTTTGATACAGAAGGTCATCTAAAGAGAGATTTATGCACTGAAGAACTTGTCTATTTTTCCAACTATATTAGTCCAATATAATATTTCACATTCTTCCTCATTCTTTGGCCTTGGACCACTGCAGACAGGGTAGCAGTAGCCCTGAAAAAGTCCAAGTATTCATTATTCATAATTTCAGGAAAGTGTTTCAGAGTAGAGGAATTCCCCTTGCAGGATCATGGGTGCTGCAGTAAAGGAAAGAGAATCTCAATGGGCTGGGGAGAAGCTGCTGGGTATCAGAGCACTTCTGGTTGTCCCTGGCAGGGAAAGGGAAACCTCTCTGTGGGGAGAAAGAAGCGGGGGGGGGGGAACCCCAAAACAAACACAAACAAACAAAAATGAACAAACAAACCCCACACGCAACCAAAACGAACAACAACCCAAACTAAGCTAGGCTTTAGGGGGAAAAAAAAGAAATTAAACTCACAAACTTTTTCAGCAGAAGCATTTTAAGGAGTTACCAGCCAGGTTTTAGGAGTGCTGTATAGGCAGCCCTGATGCTGGTTGATTTTGCTTCTAGGCTGGAGGGGAGGTAAATAAGAAGTCTTTTCCAGGGCAGTTGGCAAAGAGATGTGGGGCTGGTTCCTCTGCTCCCAGCTCTGGCAGCAGCTGAGCTGTTCAGTCTCTCCCTGTTTTACACCTGGGATGGACAGTGGATTTTCTTTTCACCAGGCTGGATATGAGAATGAGGGCAATGGATGAAGTTAGTATCCCACACCCTCGTGTGTCTGGTGTCCAAGCTAAGCGATCAGGTTGTGCAGCCCAGTGTTAAGAATTGCCATGCCTGGTCAGACAAGAGATTTGTCTCCCCAGTATCTGTCTCTGCGAGTCATGAATATCATGGAAAGAGGATAAGAATCGTGCAAGCCTACAGTAATGCTTCCTCAGGATGCTCACCCCCATACATGAGTTTGTTTCATGAGTTTCCTAACCAATTCTCAATGTAAAAGCCCTGAATGCACTTTTTTTTTTTTTAATTCTAGTAATTCATGCTTTTGCTTTTTGAAACCATGGAAACCGTTAGCATCCCTAGTGTTCTGTCACAGGCAGCTGTATGACTTAAGCAGGTGTGGCATGAGGCGGTCACTGCCACTGTGAGGATGCTGCACGCCTGCTCATTGCATTGGTGTCCCTGGCTCGTGGGCTGGGAGGAGCAACAGATGCTCAGTTCCTACTTGGTCTGGCCACTGCCTCTTCCTTTTATCACACTGACAAGCATCCTCCACAGAAAAAAACCCTGATATTTGCCTTTTACAGAAGTAAAACTAAAACCTTAGTGGGGAGGAAGTCAATATTTTACCATAGAATATAATACAGAGCTCTGAGAAAATGGGAATTTTCCTTGGGAAAGATGTTCCTGTTTCAGATTGACTCTTTTCCAGCTACCTGTGGGCTCCTTTGTCCTACGCTCTTTGGAAATGAGAGGGGAAGAACCAGGTCCCTCAAAAGAACTGTAGGTTGCTCTCATGAGTGCATCAAGTTCAAAGCAATGCCCACAGACTGCAGCAGTCATCTTCAGTGTTGTGCGAGACAGGAGTTCAGTGGAAATGTGAACAGTTGCTATTTGTTTTTAAATTATATAGGCACACTCCTAATCTTGGCCTTTGGGTAATAGCACCTAAATTAAACTAACTCAGAATTTGGCAAGTTTCCAGGCACTTCCTTTTTCCTTACTACATTTCTTGAATACATTTTCTTTTACCTTGCACATGTTTAATGCTTAAAGAGAAGAGAGACTTTCTTGTAGCAGACATGCAGAGGTGCCTTTCATGAAGTGACTCACCTTCTGTTGAGGACAGTCTCAGAGAGGCTAATTGAATTAGGAGGAGTAGAGATTCTAGTTTACAGTAGATAGGACTGTGATTTGAAAATTAAGGAATTTATTCCCTTAATAATGCATGAACAGAATTCCCATCAATGGAAACTGCACACAACGAAAGAAAATTAAAGTAAACTAGGCCATAGGAATTTTGTCTTCAGTGTATTTACATAGGCTTCACTGCTCCAACTCTAGAGGCAGTTGTGCAGACCTTGATGTTTAGTAGGGTGTGTTTTTATGCATGTGAAATTACAGCAATTTACTCCTCCTGTTTAACTTGTATCTCTTTTGTACTTTTTTTGTATCTCTTTTTTTTAATTGTAAAGAAGACATGCCGCACTAGTATCCATTCTGTAATTGAGAGCATGACCCCACCGAACAGAGGTGTTAATCCTGCAAGGAGCCCCAGGGCTGATGCCCTGGGACCAGTTTGCCACCCTCGTGTGTGTGGCTGCGCAGAGGCCCTCCCCTCTGCCCCAGGCTGGGGCCTGAGAGCGCTGCCTGTTTGCGGCTTCCGAGTGAGAAAAGGGAGTGGTGCACTGCGAGCACTAAATAGCACAGTGTAAGGCTCAGCTTTGCTAGTTCTTATTTAATTCAGAGTCTTGTTATATTTTGTGACGTTCCTTCAGACTGGATCTTGGAGTGAATGTGACAATTCCAATTTATTTTTCTCTTTTTAAAGGGAAGCCAGGAGGAGAGCAGTGAAATTAGATGACAGTTTCTAACTATCCTGACTCCAGTGAAGATTCAACATTGGAGGGCAAAAAGATATTCCCCTTAAGATAACTTCTCTAATTTAAGTGTTCAGATTTTTTTCTCAGTAGTAATATAAAGGCAGAAAGTTTCCTATTTTTTTTTTCTTGCCTCTGGGCAATGAGGGGTTCTAATTACACTAACCCCCCCAGTATTGACTTTACAATAGCTTCCCCCTGCCTACATGGCTGCTGTATATAGAAGGCTGAAACATCTCCAATCATTAAGCTGTTCTTTGAAGGAACATCCAAGATTTTCCCACTTTGACCAGTGTGGAAGTTTATGAGAATGACTGTATTTTGTTCAAGTTAATTTCTCTGCTGCTCTTTTCCGTGTTGCCAGCAGAGTGAATACTATTACAGTACTTTCTTAACAGGAACACTCTGTGCCAAAGGTTTTAAAGTGTTTTATTTTAATGTCACAGATGATTAAATGCTTTAGTGTGACTGACAAGCTTTAGTAAATTCATACAAATTAGATATACTAGCTCTTAGGAAAATAGATTTTCTAAACCTGTTTTGTGTGAGAGGAGAAGTAGCAGCTAATGATAGTAAAATACATTAAGATGCTGGCAAATTAAAAAAGCCACTTGCAGCTTAGCAGTAGCGATATGACAGCTCACTGTGAGGGTGAGGTTGGAGACTACCAGTACAACAGAAACACCCATAGGGTTTGCTGCAATATCATTGTTATTGTTGAGCAAGCTGAGCTGATGCTTCCTCAGGACCAGAATATCCTCCAAATTGCTAGTAGGAGCAAAGCCACTGCTCTGCTTTCGTCACTTTTGAGGATGCTGGTACCACTGGAGACATCAGCTGTCAGCAGTCGGCGTGTCCAGACTGGTATAAAAGCTGTAAGTAGGCCATAGTAAAACATCTCTGTTAATGCTTTATGCTGTATTAACTCAGGTGAACATGTAAGTACCTACTGAAGATCCAAGAAGGAAACATCTGTTAGAGGCCCAAGTAAAGCTTTTCTCGTATGGTTCTTGGGGAGGGAGGAGAATGGGAAAAAATCCCGAAGCATCTCTGCACTAATGACAGAAGCTGCACGTGTTAGATACCTTGGTAGGAGGGGTTTATAGCTAACGACGCTGAATGCATGTGTTCTGCCTGGCAACACAGGAAGCATGGGTGACTTCAGGAGCTCCTGAGTTTTTTAGAAAGAATCTCAGAGATTCACCAACTTTTACGGGAACTGAAGGCAACTTGTGGCCTATACATGCAACTAAGTGATGTTCTGCAGGAAAAGAGACGGTGTAGGGGACTTGCTGCTGTGATTCTGATTTGGCTCTGTATGGTTATAGTTGGAAATGGGTGTTTGAAGGAGTATGTAGGATGGATGCTCTTGGTGCTGAGGGATACAGAGCCATGGCTTGAATCCTCCTGGGCTGCAAAGGCAGCTATATCTGGTGTCTTGTTCTGTCGGTGGGTCATGCTTTCAGAAGGGGGAAAGGGGACATGCATATTGGCAGCCTCTCTGTTTTTAACAAAATGCTGTGGCTGCTGATGTGGCAGGGAGCTGAGTCTTGCAGTTGGGTACCACGTAACCGGATGGAGGGTTGGGAGAGATAGACTGAGGAGATAACCTCAGTTGAACAGATTTTTTTCTTTAAAAAACAAACAAACAACCAACCACCAAACCAAACCAACAACAACAAAAAAAGCAAACGCCAAAAAAACCCCACACCATTGAATTGATCATGTCTGGTTTGACCCTCTGATTCCTGTCCTTTGTGTGTGAAAGGTAAAACAGAAGCTCCTTGCAGAGGAAACATTTTATTAGGTGTTTGTGCTGCATCCAGTCTTAACAGTGTTCCCATCTGCAGCCACAATTGCTGTACCAATAATAACATATGGTAGGTACGTTTCAGGCTTGAGTATTAACAAAAGCAACATTATCATTTTATGTTCATACATTATTACAATGTCAGCCATTTATATTTGCTTTTAAAGATAAGCATTTTCCTTAAAAATGACATATTTTAAAGAAGCATTTGAAAGTTAACAGCCTCTGAATCTCTCTTCAGGATGAATGGTAAGGGAGTGCATTTTATCATTAAATTATGATCTACTAAGGAGAATAAAGGATTCTTAAGAAAAAAGTGTTATTAACAACATTGTCTTTTTGATCTATGGAAAGATACGTGTCCTCTAGTGGAGGTAGCACCCTCCTCTTCTTCTCTTATAAACCTTTGTTCTCTTCTGATGCATATTAAGCACCAGATGAAAAATTCTGTTTGTCTGTGGTCTAACAATGAAATACCTTGTAGGAAATGAAAAGGTCAAGCTTTCCCTGTCAGTGATTTATTATAAACAGTGCCTCCTTCTTTTATTTCCTGATACTTTGCATTTGGATTAGTGATGATACATCACCAGCTGCTAGATAAAATATGAAGTTGGGAAACTATGGTCAAACATTTCTGCTGAGGAATGACCCTGTAATCAGCTCCCAGCACACACAGGTCTCACTTGATTTATCAACCCAAACCTGGGATTCTAGAGAGGGATGAATTAGTTTAAAGATATCTAAGGGATAATAGCTAAAGCCAAAAGCACTGTAGGAAAACCGTTTGTCACTGGCCTGCCCTGCCCTCCCTAATTGCAGAAAAATTGAGAGTGGATACGTTAGGCACCTGATATAAATCATTGGTCAAGTAACCAGCGATGTATCAAGTGGGGGAGTTGCAGGCCTTTTTCTTCACTCTTTGCAGGCAGGACACTCGCAGTTTTGACACCAATGTGGTTTAATGCACATCTGTCTCCATGCTGACTTCACCTTGGCTTTCTGTATGACTTCATGCATTTTGTTGTTCCTTCCAGTTTCCGATGTGCTATTTTAAATGTCGCATTCTGTAGTTCTGCATTTGGGGACCATTTGTCCTAGTTTTTTTAGTTGAGGGTGTAACAAAAAAGGAATGTTCAATTGTCCAACACATGTCGTAAATACTCCCTTATTGCAGAACATATTTGAAAGTTTAGTGCTTGTGGAAGCAGTATTACCAAATGGACCAAGTGTCTGCACCCCACATTCATATTCTTCTCATTCTCCAGTTCTTGGTTCACGACATTTACCTCCCTAATAAATGCATGTGCTTAACTTTACCAACTTTGCACCCAGTCTACGTAGAGCTTTAATGATATTTGATTTCTAATATCATATCTGTGGTCTGTGAATTAAGCACATGGATGTACCCAAATTCATGTGATTGTAGGACCTTCTGCTGTGAGCATCTTGCCTTCCGGTATACATCAGGGAACAATTAGAAATTAATTCAGCCCATGTAATCTGTACATTTGAAAAGCTGTGAGAAAATAATAACACATTTTTCTCTCCCTCAATCTAACTGTAGTTATGAGGCTTCGTGGAGATAGGATCCAAAGCACGTATAAATCTGTCTTCTATGCCAATATTTATTCTTATTCCATGTGACTGTGCTTGTGCTTCCATTTTCCCATGTAATGTAACTTTGCTAAAAAATAATTTTGCAGCCTAAGTTAAAATCCAATTTAGTGCTTCTCTGTTTGCTTATTTGTCGCTTGGATAACATCATAGTGACCATGGTGCAAAATCCCTTGTAATCCTGTAAACGAATCGGTGTACTGCAAATTCCCTCCAACGAGCAGGCAGGAGAGCATTCAGAAGTGCATGGGATGGAGGGAGCTTCAGAAGGTGACAGCCCCTTCTTCTGGACCTGGTTAACACTTAGCATACATTTTACATGCCCTTGGTTAGAAACTGTACAAATATTATGGGGGTCTACCCACTTCTAATGAGACTTGGACACTGACATTGCTGTTGTTTTGTTCTGGTTCATCATTGCACTGGAAAAGTTGGATGTGCTTAAGGACATGGCTGATTATGGATCAAAATGTCTTTAGAATTAGGCTTTAGTGAATAAAACATTAAAAATATTACTTGCTCAATGTAAGTGCAATTTTTCAAGGCGAAGTTATGTTAACAGAATTTATTATTAAATTGTGTTGTAATTCTTTTAAGCTAATGCATGAAAATGACCTCAAAATCAGATCAAATCTAGTTAAGAAGGTGATTATCTAAGTCCCTAAATGTCTTTCATCCAGAAGCTCTAAAAGAAAGAATAAGACTCCATCCAATCTAGAGAACACAAGCATCATAATTTTAACCACAAAGAAAATCAATAAAAGAAAACAGCGAGGAAAACCCAACAGCAAACATTTGTCCACGTTAAGTGATTTTTGCCCATCATTATTAGCATATGTTTTATGGTGTACTGAGCACTCACTTCCCTGCATGAAGGTGAAGCACTACTGTAAATTGCTACACCAAGAGACTCTCTGAAGATTGACTCACAGGGGCACTGTGAAATTTTTGGTTGAAAATGCTTGTCGGTGTGCTGTAAAGGATAATGGAATTTGATTTCACAAAGCATATTTCATACTCAAGGTGTCCCAAACCACTCTACAGATGAATGAGTTAAATGCTGGAGAAGCAGTGACTGTGTAGGTAAATGTGGCGCCTATTATGTACTGGGCGATCGCTTACACGCAGCTGTGGACAATGGAAACAGGTTTTCCCGTTTATTACCGAGGGTCACCCAGGTTAGCCCCTGTTCTTTTGAAAAGCACTCTGGGATTTCTAATTTCCACCTGGATGATCACCAGAGACAGACAGAAAGGGCCACAGTTTAATGCTTCGCCGAAAGGATGGATGAATGATTGTTGGATGATTAATGGCTGGTCTGTGCTGAAAGATGACAGCCTGTTATAATGGAGATAGCTAACATGTAATTTTCTGCATACTGCAGTTTCACAGCCTCAGCGTTCCCACATAGCGGGCATTTCATGTGGGTAAAAGACACAACAATGAAGACCTCGTTTTTGGTTCGAGTTTGTCCCTTTCTTGCCAGAGAGCAATGCATGTGGTAAAACACACTCCGCTCTGCTTGTGCTGGTGGTGCGCTGCAGGCGGCTGCTGGAGAGATGCTCCGCAGAGACTGGCAAAAGCCTTGGCTTAAAAGTAAACACAGCATTGAGGAGAAAGATTTCAGAGGGGACAGAGTTATCTTTTATCAGCAATCCAAATTTTTGCTCACCGGCCATGTGATTTATTTATCAAAATCAGGCCTGAGGTTTGCTGACTCCAGCTCTGCAGCCAGCAAGTTGTGGAGCCACTCAGGGAGTGCAGACACCAGGTCGCCACACTCAGTGGGGCTGGCGCTCTGTCCCCCTGTTGCATCCCTGAACAAGACCCTGAGGTTTTGATAATTAGATCAGTTGTTACTGTTGTGGTTTAACCCGGCAGGCAGCTAACCATTTGCTCGTTCCCCCCACAGTGAGATGGGAAAGAGAATCAGAAAAAAGGTAAAACTTGTGAGTTGAGATGAAGGCAGTTTAATAGGACTGAAAAGGAGGGGAAAATAATAATAATAATATAGTGATTCACAATGCAGTTACTCACCCCGTGCTGACCAATGCCAAGCTAGTCCCTGAGCAGTAACGGCCACCCCCTGCCCAAATCCCCCCAGTTTATATGTTCAGCATTACATCATATGCTATGGAATGTCCCTTTAGCCAGTTTGGGTCAGCTGTCCCAGCTTCTTGTGGCCCCCCCACCCCACCCCCCTGCCTCCTTAATGGCAGGGCAGTATGACAGTATGAGAAGCTGAAAAGCCCTTGACGTAGTGTAAGCACTGCTTAGCAACAGCTAAAACATCAGTGTGTTATCACCATTATTCTCACCCCAAATCTAAAACACAGCACTGTACCAGCTACTAGAAGAAAATTAACGCAGTTGAAACCAAGACAGTTACTATTACTGGTTGATTGATTACTACAGAAGGTTTATTATGAAAACAACCATCAACGAAACTTCACAAATGGTTTGCTTGATCTGAGTTTATTCTTCTTCCCACTTGATAATGTTTTTTCCATGTTGTTGATCCAGAGCATGTTCATAGTCAAGTTCTACTATGCATTTGGTTACAGAAAGATGATCTCAGTGGTACCCAAAACTATTTTTTAGAATGAAAGCTATAATTTCATATATGTGCATATTACTGCTAGAAGTGTTTTCTGTGACTGAAAGCAGCAAAATAATTTCTGCTGGTTTTGTGACTGGTGACTGTGCCACTTCCATAATCATTAACACCAGACCTGGATGCTGTTGCATCACCCAGCAGTTCTAATTTGAGCTAGGTTTGGCATGATCACGTTTCTGTTGAATTAGTCAACGCACATTACACAGGCTTTGTCCTAGCTTCATGCTTTTATGGTGACTATAGAAGGACATGCTGTATTTTATCTGGCATAAACTCTGAGTGGTACAGACAGATGATACCTGATCCAGTATGCACTTTGCTAGTACAAAATTAGCTCATCAAAAAATTTTGATCAAATCCAAACTGGCAGAGCGAGGTTATACCAGACCAGCACTTTGTCATATGGTTGTAGAAATTTTTAGCTGGTACTAGAAATCTTAAAGGCTGCTTTACTGTATGGATTAATCAGAGCTTTAGAAACCATTTCTTAATTTTGAAACAGAAACAGAAATCCTTATTTGGAACCTAATATTTCTTAAAAAACTGAGTGGGGTTTTTTTGTTTTGTTTTGGTTTTTTTTTTTTTTAAAAAAAAAAACTGAAAATTATGTTTTTCTTAAATTACCTTCTATTTTTTCCTACAATTTTCAAGTTGCTGAAAAACACAGGGCTATGTGTTTATATGAAGCCAAGATGTTGAAATAAAATTAAAATAATTTTGGTTAGTATTCTGTGGAAAAAATAGTTTTTCCAATAAACTTCATGTTTTAATATTAAGTAGCTAAATTCCATAAAGCTTTGAATATCTTTTAATAGATCTGATTATCTGTTTAATAGGAGGAGCTAACAGCTGCTTACAGATATTCTATGAGCAGAACAAATATGCAAATCTGATGATTTGATGTTATTTTTTACCCTAAGTAAAAGGTTCATTGCCATATGTGCAAGTATAAAATATAGAAATCAAGGGCCAGATTATTGGGAGATGTATAGAAGACATAATTATTGAACTATGTTCAAGTATACTGTATGCAGTTGGTTGACTATTGGAAAGTTTTTGTTGAAAATAGCATCAACAAATCTTTGTATGTACCTACACCTATTTAGAATCTGCCAAACTTAGAAAATCTCTGTGTATTTTTTCTCTTATCTAAGGAGTTTTTCTGTGATAGAAAATTCATGTGAAGTTCATTTGATTTTTAATTAAAAAGAATGGATTGTTCAGTTGTATTGATCATTGCTATTTTCAAGTGTTAAAATTAGAGCACGGCACAATTGATCCTGCTGTCTTGGTTCATTCCAAGTTTAGTGACTTTTGGAAAGAGGAAATAAAGGAGAACTCAGCTGGTAAGTCTTGATCCAATTGCCATATAGACAGAGCATATAGGTAGTAAAAATACTGCGGCACTATTATGAGGCAGAGACTGAGCAAAATTTGTTTCCTGTGGGTGGTTTTCAACTTAGAATGAAGAAGTGGAGCATTCATCATTTGTAAAAGCACTAGATCTCAGTACTGAAGGATTGTGTTTTATGAATGTTTCTTGGTATTTTGCAGTGACTGACTTAATAGATAAGGACCAAAGCAGGTTGTGTGGTGGGTTTTTTTTTTTTTTTTGCAAGTTGTGCTATTAACTTTAACAAAACATATTTGTGTTTTAAGAGAATTTTCTGACTTCTTCTTTTGTATCTTTACTACCTAATAGCATCTGACATATTTTCATTTAATTGGAAGGATTGTGAAGTGCATCATACACTTAATGATGTAGTTTCAAATCACTATCCTGTAATGAAGTCTCTCAGGTTGTCTGTTCAGAAAAATGGAGGCTTGGGACAAGAAACAAAAATGACTGCAGACATTTAAGACTGCAGCAATAATGTAGGTCAGTAGAATAGAAATTTGTAATCTGACTGAAGCTCCAGGGTTAATATCCCAAATGTTCCTAGAGCACTAGAAGGCATATCATATCTTTAACATAGCAGCATACTGCCACCTAACATCACATAAATCATAAATTCAGTTCATCTTCACTGCAGAGCCAGTCAGAAATCTTGCCCATATTTCAGACTGTCCATCCAAACTATTTAAATGTATTTGGTGTGGGTCATAGGTCAGAGTTGCTTTTACAAGGGCTAGCACCTTGTAACCTGTTCGGATGGAGGCAATCTTTCTGGGAGAGAAGTAGATCTGAAGTTGACAATATTGTCTCAAAATGAGTCTTAGATCATCTCACTTGTTTCCCTCCCTTTCCACAAACACCAAAGTGCCTGGCAAGGAAAGGCATCCCATCTGGGACAGAGCCAAAAAGGTCCCTGTGCCTCCCTGTGGTTACCCTGCCTTAAGTCTAGCAGCAGTCTTATTGGTGCATTCATTCCCTATAACGTTTCGGTCCTAATGACATTTGCTGGATTAAGTAATTCAGAAAGCAGGTCTTCAGTGAGAAACCTCATCCTGATGGAAAAAGGAATAGGGTTTGTTAATCAGAGCAGCTTACCCAGCTGAGTATGAGGGAGGAGGGATAGCAGTCTTCAGAAGTATAACCTAGGGAAAAAGTTAGGGGCATCAAAAGGGATGAGTGGGAGAAGTCCCGTGCTTTAGCCTTCCATGAGTAGAAATGTCTCCTCGGGTTTCTTGCACTACAGCTAAGGTAAAGGGAATGTTTGGGCCCAAGTGGTAAATGTTTGGGCCCACAGGTAAAGCCCCTGAAGAGATGCTCAGAAAAAGTGATGGCTATGCAGGTACCAACACCTCTTCCTTCACACATTTAGAGGTTGTTTGACAATCTCCCATCTGCATTTTGACATGCTTTGACCCTGTTTACTTGTAGGATCTGACAGGATTACAGAACTAATGCGACAGGCTGCAATACATTTAAGATAGAAATAGATTCACATTTCTACTTCAGTGCTCAGGTCAATGGAGTCACTTCAGAATTACATTTGTGTTGCTGAGAGAAGAATTTGGCCAATCACCCGCTCCATCCAGCACATTACATTTAAAAATAACTTAGCTAGCAGTTGTGAATACCCATTTCCTGCCAATAACATTAGACTACCCCATTGCCAGGAGATTCTTCTGACCTCACTTTGTGAGTCACCTCGTAGTAGTACTAGCCAGTAAGCCTTTCCAGTGCTCCATTGTTAGTACTCAACATACCAGCTTTACTGGTGGCAGATTTAGTCATGTGTGTGATGGAGAGAAGAAAAATAAGGTCTCTTAAATGTGTGCTGTTTATTAAAACACTGTTTGCATTAATGGAAGGTTCTCAAGCTCTTGGATTTTTTGTTAATATTTTAAAAGTAGGTTTCAAATATGTTGTTTAAAGCTTAAAAGGAGGTTGAAAAACAGCATCTAATTGACTTAAGAAATTAGTATCCTGGGTACAGTACTCAACAACATAGTAGTTTGAGGACAAAGTCCAAAGAAACAAGGAAAGCTCAAAGTCCTTACTCCGGTTTTCATTGTTGGTAGTGGGTTTGTTCTTGAGTTCAGTGGTGGGAAATTTGGGTAAGACCTTACCCCAAACAGTATAAGGTAACAACGACTTTGCCTTTTGGGTCAATGGCAGAACTCCATGCTAAAGTACTTCAGAATTAAAACTGGTCCATCAGCTCTGTCTGAAGCTGATTGGAAGTCTTTGATAAGGAGTAATTTTTAAATAAACTGTTGGTTTCATGTTTGTTTGGATGAAAAAGATTAGTAAAACAATTTTCTTGCAGAGGTTTAACTCTCATGGTTATGCAATTGTAGGACTTTGTGTTTAAAACCAGGCAATTTAATTGAATTATTTATGTAGCAGCTTTCATGTGGCTTTTTTCTGTGGATTTATTGGTGTGTCAGTTTGTGTGCTAGAAGACAGATTTTTCTGTGTGTAGTGCAGTGCTAACAGAACCCTCACTTGGGCTCTCAAGTCAGCACGTAAGGTGCAATTCTCAGTAGGATTCATACCATTTCTGACCAGATTTATATCCGAGTTTCTTTTTCCAGCCTAATGCATTCAGAGGTAGCAGTTTCTTTAATTAGAGACCCAAGATGTTGTTTTTAATATAGCATAGGCAAGAGCTGAGTTCATAGATCCAAAGTGTCCTCTGGCAGCTTCAAGCTATCTATCAGACTTCTCCATATTCTTCTGTACTTGCAGGTTTCAGGTTTGGAGTATGACAGTGCTTGTACATGCCGAGCAAACTGTTAACGTGTCATTTGTTCAAGGCAAACTGTCTGCGACAGTATAGTCTAGCTAAACAAGAGATTATGCTATCAGCCTGTGTAAGTATATCTCAAGTCCCTTGGCTGTGCAAAATACAAGGGTCTTCCCCTAGCAGACAAAATGTGCTCTTTACGTCAGGAACAAAATCGGTATGTTGCAGAGAGAGCTAAAACATGATCCAATGGTATTTTTTATGGACAATATCACCTGGGAAAGCTTTGACTGAAAAGGGAATCAGCCCCTGGTGTGTTTGACATTTCTTCAATAGGTAAATTGCCCTAATCTGGTTTTATTTTTTCCTCTTAATCTTTCTTTGCCACTTTTTGAGTTATCTGATAGTATATAGCTTTTATCAACATTGTGTTCCTCATGATACATCTCTTTAACCCTTGGCAATCACAGCTAGTGTCGCATGGCTGTCCCAGAATGCTTGTTACAATTTTCTTTTCTCATTTAGTAAAGCTACAAGCAAGCGTGTTAATGCATCATTTTACCAATTAAACCTGCCACTTAATAAAAATACACTGAAATCAACCTCTGTTCTTAGACTCTGGGTTTGGGCCTGACCAGTAGGTCTGAGAGCTCTGTAAATACATAAACAACAGGCTGTGACCTTCAAGGTACACTCCAATCATGTCACTGGGACTAGATCAATGTCTGAAGCCAGGAGGAGAACTCTGTTTTTTAATTCCCCCAAGTTGTTCACTAAGCTGCTTAAGTGATATGAAAAAATCTTTTAGGATATTAAACTAGTTGTCAAGCAGCTGAAACACCAAAATGTAAGCAAGGTATCGAACTATTGAAAAACAATGGCACTGTTAGAAGTTATTGGTTTGGGAATTTGTCAGCCCATGCCAATAAATCAAATGTCTTCCTTAATCTATCACCACATACAGTTATGCTGGTAGGAAATATTCTTTGACCATCTTCTTGAACTACTTTTGCCCATTCTGCTTTCCTTTTCTTATCAGAATCCGTGATTAGCCACTCTTCTCATCCTTTCTGAGACTGACAATGTGGATAGAACAAATATTTTGTTCAGGAAACGAGGTAGTGTCTGTGGTACACAAGCCTTGATGAAAGAAAAATAGCCGACTGTGGTGACCAGAAGGCCTGCCTGGGACTGGATTTCAGAGAAATGTTGATTTGCTACAGGACATATAATCTTTCACATTATCAACTCTGTTTCACCCACTCAATTCTGTTTGCTGATAAATTCTGGATGAACAACTTCTTTGTATCAGCCAGGGTAATTTCTTAAAGGTTTACAAAGTTTTAACTTAAATATCCTTATGCAACACTACTGCATTACACAAAAACATACATTTTGCCACACTACTGATCTGGCCATTTGTGTTCTTAATTATACATTTTCCAGGGCTACATTTTTCTGTAAATTGTTCATGCCACATTAAAATGGCTGTGAATTACATATACTTCATTCTGTGCAGAGAATATACTACATTCCTCTTTCAGATGCAGCATGAATTCTTTTCATTTGCAATTTCCCATCTGGTTCAGTGGGAAGTAAAACTTTAAAACCAAAATCAAATATACTGTGTTAACTTGGGGTTCATAAATTCAGTAACAATACGTTTACACTCTCCTAGTAAACAGTTCTTGCCAACTCAGGTGCTAATGTATTTTAAATTATGTTATAAATATTTCATACAAATGTTTTAAATGTCTTCATCTTATTATTAATGATTTACAAGCTCATTATTTAAAAGGAAATTCAAAACAAAGAGGCATTATAAAGTGACTTAGAATTATCATGGCTTTTATGTTTAATGGTGAGATTCTGTACATTATAAAATTTCAGTCATTTGTCTAAGGAAACTATGGTTCTTTGAAGTCTGTTTTCCTGAAGTCAAAGATTATATATGCTTGTTGCTTGAGAAATTCAAACCTAAGCATTGAGTGAGTCAGCTATTACAAAGATTAGATAAAGAACTGACCATCACCCACATTGCTTCTGACACCAGTTTTACTTCCCACAGGGCATCTTACTAGCTGTTAGCCAAACTGGCTCCTTTTCTACCTAAAATAACTGAAGACAGGACCTCTCCTTTGACGAGCACAGGCAGATTATGTATTATACATTCGAGCTCATGGTTGACCTTTGGAGATGCATAAATGAAAAAAGCAGCTGTTTGAATTGCACTTTCCAGTCTGTTGGGATTCAAAATTGGGATGCCATTTAATACATGCTTATTTAGTGGTTAGTTAGGCCCTTTCTAAACATCAAAGAAAAGAGAGTCCTTCCTCGATCTTACAAGCTGTGAGAAGAAAAAGGTGGTAAGCAGAGGTTAAGGACCCGGGAAAAACAATGGAGACATCATACATGATTTTCTTTCCCTCTTCAAAACAGCAGTGGTCTCATGAACAAATTACAGAACGTGTGTTAGTGTGTGCATACAGTAACTTCAAGTCCTTCCTGTTACGTTGTGTGCTCCCTAGTTCTGAAAGATTCTGGATCTTTACAAAGTTTTGTAGGGCTTCTCTCTATATCTACATGTAACCACTGTGTATAAATATTGCAACAGGAAATGTCACTAGTGTGTTGTGTGCTCTGGTTCTTAAATCATGAAGATGCTTGTAAGAGCAAACTAGTAGGCACTGTGTGGCTGGACATAGCAACGCCGAATGGCAGGTCACCGCTGATGTCCTCCTCATGTTTGCAGGGCTGCAGGACACGCAGTCCTTCCTGGCAAGAGCAGAGCTGCCTGGGGTTTGGTACTTTGGTAAGAATAAATACTGTGGGAGGAATTCAGGTGTATCGTCAGAGAGGGTCAGAACAACACAGGCTGAAGTGGTTAGAAAAGGTTAACTAAAGAAAATTCAAGTGGAAGAAATACTACGGAATTTGTTTCCATACACAAAGCACCCATTTAGCCTGCTGCGTTATGTAACATTGCTAAATAATCCCTGCTGTCCTGAGCAAGTGTTCTTGGGGACTTGTGGTTTAATCACTGGATTTGCTCATATTGGAAATACAGTGGGATGCTGTCTGGCCTTGATTTTCCAAATATTTATTTAAGTGCCATTTTTATGCTGAAAATAGGATAGCTTGTTATGGCGGAACACATAAAGTTAGCACTGCCCCCTTGTTGCCTTCATAATGCGGATGCGTTAAGCAAACAGAGTTGGAGACACTGGTGATGAACAGTCACGTAAGTGTCTGCCACACCTCTGCGAGTAAAGTGGGCTCTACTTTTTCTTTTTTTTTTTTTAATCTCATACAGTAACATTCTCAGTGGATTGTTTTACTGAAGTGCAAAGGTTAGAAACCCAGTGAAACCATCTGACTTTTTCCAAAGGTACATTACAGAAACTCCTAAGCTATAATAATAGGAATCCGAAAACATGGGAGGGTGACCAGTTATACTTACATCTGGTCAGTGTTTTATTTTATGTGGTAGTACTCTGGCTATTTTTTGACTTGTTTGGATCATACTGGCTAAGTGTTCCTGTGCAATAATATTCATTTTACCCCAACCAGCTATTTAAACCAAGTATATGCTGGTTTTGCTATTGAATAGAAGGACAAGCACTTCCATTATGGGTAGTTGTTTTGTGGATTTTGGTACCCACCCAGTTATTTTGGTTTGTCCTAATCTATATTTATCTACGAATGACAAGATGAACTTGAAAAAAGAACATGTTTAAAGTTGCATACCAGCTCCCAGGATATAAATCATATTGGGCTTTCAGCTCTTTCAAGCTTTCATAAACAGTGCTTGCTGAAAGACTGAATCATATTTTTCTGTGACTTTAGTTCATGTCAAGCATTTAATTTTTAACAACAGTGGTCAGTTTCCTGATGTGAACACATGACGCTGGCCCCAGAGACTTCAGCTTTCTTTAGCTGTCATCGTAACAATTTTTCTTTTTAAAGATACGCTCACAGCAAAATTAGGACTGGGTTAAAGACTTTAAAAGGACTTCAGACCACAGTGGTCCTAAAGCAGTGGTCTGCTTGCAACAAGGGTGGAAACCTTGGACTGAGACCTGCTCAACTTGCTTTAAAAAAATAATATGTTGGTGTTAGTCAATGGCATACCACTATGGGCAGCAGGAAAGGCAAAGGTTGACCTCTCTTATGCTCTCTAAAGGACTAGATTGTCACCTGTTTATATCACAACTTACTGTAGAGACATAGCAAGAGCTGGAGAAAAACGTGCTGGGGGATCCAGTGCCTCATGGGAAAGCTGAAGAAGTGCAAGGATTTCATTGTGGAGTCCTTCTCCTGCTTCTCCCTTTAGGACAAAAGAATGTAACTCAAATAGAAATTATTTCAGGCAGGACTTGTGGTCTCTGTCGCACAGGGAGGTCAGGAGGGTTTATTACAGTGCTTCCTTCTAGCTCTATATTTAAATATACAAAAGGGAACACAGGAATACCTTAAGCATGTTTGATTCCCACATCTCTCTATCCCTTCTGTGTCCCTGTCACAAAATCCCATTTGGACCTTGGTTGTATGATTTTCTGAGAATCTCTTCTAAAACTTTCTCCCTGCCTTTTCCAGTTAATTTATGCAGAGGTAGGAGGGAAATGGTGGGTTTTTTCCTTCAGATGCCAAAGGCCTATTTGCAAATTGCCTTCCCTCCAGAGAGAAGGAGGCAGTGCCATAGTGGTAAGGGACCCTTCTCATTCTCCACTTCTTTCTGCCATGGGAAAGAGGAATTCTGTGCACAAATAATCCACTTCAGTGCAAGTAATGGGAGCATTTTCAGGCTCTGTCAGCCTGTTTATTGAAGTCATTCTCTGACCCTGTCAGGTCAGCTCTCACCACTGCAGCCAAGGCGTGGAAACTTCCCCTTCTAAGGAGAAAAACAGTGGCTGCTTGTTGTGCTCCTCACCTCTTACTCAAGTTTGTGTCTTAACCAACATGAATTGACATCGAAAGGAAGATCTTCGTGACTCCCTCAGCAGCTAGCACAACAAAACCCAGAGGATGCCAATAGGATGGTATTTTTACTGATACCTTTCAGTTAAAGAGCAATAGAGAAACAGATATGCAAGATTACAGTTAGTCACATAAGAACAAGGATGAGTGTCGGAGCCTTGCACGCAGTGCAGCTTCATAGACATTTGCCAAACTGAAATTTTATATTCTATTTCATGTAGTTATTTTGGGATACTAGTAAATGAACTAAAAATGAGCAGATATTAATCAGACTGTGTGTTTAGCGCTCCTGTGAGAAGTCTTCTTGAAAAATACTTTTCACAATCTATCTACATTTTTGCTGATACTGTGAGCTTTCAATTTCATGCCAGGCAAAGGTTGACCAAGTGTTTGCAATGCAGCTTCAAAAATGAAAGTAAACAAAATAGAAGTGGGTGGTAGACATTGATTTAGGGGATTTAGTAGTTAAACTCATTCCTTTTTTTTCCATCTGAGTAACAATATGGCCAGTAACAGAGTTTACTAAGAGCTTGATACACAATCTGTTGAAATTGATCAAAAAATGCCCAATGGCTCCAATATGTATCGCACCTCAAATAAGTGCAGAATAGGAGCAGCTTAGTTTCAAAAAACCCAAACCAAAAAAATCATGCTATCTGGAAATTGATATAAACAACTTTCTGTATTTCCAATATAATTGGATTCACTGTGATTGTTTAGGATTTGGGTGTTTTTGAGAAGAAAGAAATCTTATAAATGTATATAAACTACAGGGTGGGTTTTTTTGTAGTGTCTGACTTGATACTTTAGCAAATGTCCTTGTTTCTCCCCGGATGTAAAGAAACTTGAGCATAATATTGCATTACTATGTTTTTGTGAATAGTTCCTTTGCAAGCTGGAAAAAAGAAGCCCCAGTTCATATGTGCATTTACATGCATTTACATTTAAAATGAAGATTTTCTCTAATCTTATACTTCTCAGTCATAATTCAGATTGCTCTGTCTGATTTCATGCTGATTTAGACTGCCAACTTTCTATGTTTTGACACCACTGAAAACATTACATTAAGTGATATGCAGGCAGATTTACCCTCTCGCGATTCCAAAGTGACTTCAGTAAAGCACTGGGTTTATTTTGGTGTCTCTGCGGGAACAGAGTTTAACTTGTAATATATGGTTTTCAGTTTTAGAGCTATCATAATAGTAACTAATCTACCTCCTCGTGAGGAGGTAGATTTATTTTGAGCGGGTGAAAGGACACCAGTACAGAGAAGAGCTTTTGGCCAGTATATAAATAGATCTGGCTTGACAGCATAACAATAGCTCTGACTTTGCTTTTGCAAAGGAAAACCAGTACGGGACGGAGGTGACTGGGTTTCTCCAATGCGCTAATTTAGTAATCAAACATTTATATAAAGACATTTCACTTTATTTTGAAGTCAGGGTCATACTGGTTTTTTTTTTTTGGGTCTCTTTAGAACATTTTCTTCCACAGTTTTTTTGCTTGCTGCCTTTTCTTTTCATCTAAGGATTCCTCCAAATACTGTGAGATACACTGAAGAGTTCAGCAGTTCCCTTCACTGTCATGGCATTAGCAGATTTCATTCTCAAAACAATTACTTGGCAGCATGTGGCAACAGAGTCATATCTGAAACCTTTTGTCACTGAGTGGGCTTGTCAGAGACACAGTCACTTCTGATCATGACTTCTACACTGTATTTGGCATTTGAAAGTAGTAGTGTTGGGTTGGTTTTGGTGTTTTTACCTTTTTATCTTTTCCAGCTGTGCACCCAAAGATTTGATTGTGTCATTTTGATGTTTTGATGTGTGCTAAATTCACAGAAATAGTTCCCTACTCAGGTATTTAAACTGTTACTCTTTTTTATTATTTTTATTTTCTTATTTTTCTTTGAGAAGAAAAAAAAAGAAAGCAACACTTGGAAAATTGTCCTAGCCACTTTTCTGATGGATACTAGAAAGACTGAACTTTGCACTACTGTCCAACATGAAACATTTTTTCTTGTGACTATTTGACGATGCTAATCTTCCTAAAAGCAGTACTGTGGTGATTTGGCACACCTTTTCTTGTTCATCAGTAGATGAGAGTTTTGCCCTCCACCCAGGAGATCTGTGAGAACAGGGAACCCACATTTCCCGCAGATCTAATTTTCTTCCAGTGTTTGCTATTTTGCCTTTGTTCTCTGAGCTTTTGGAAGGCTCTGTGAGGTGTACAGAACCCTGCTAGTGCAGGTAAGGGGGTACTGGCTAGTTTTGTGAACCATGCAGCAGCACATGCACCTGATGGTTGCAGGCAGTCCTTAAATCCCAGCCCGGATGGCTGAGGAACAGGACTGCTATAGAGCAAGCAATCACACATAAATGTGGGTTGCGGGCAGGCAAGCTAGTGGGCTACTGAGGTTTCCATTGGAAATCTGTTGGTCAGATGGGGTTCCTTCACCATTTTTTTCAAAATTAATGTACATACACTCAGAACATTGCAGTAGTGATAAATTGGCATTTTCTCCCAGAAACATGTTTCACAGGAAAATTTCTGAGCAAGTATCATTATGATTTATAAAGCCCTCAAACCAGGCTACCCAGGAGACCACCGGTGAGTTTATGCCACAACTGAGATGAATGGAAACACCTGACCTGCTCAGCCCTTACTACTCAATCTCTCCCCTGCACCACTGTTTCCCATCCTGGACTGCTGACATCTATCAGCCTTCTGGGCACATTACGCATTTGAATGAACACCGGTGGAAGCTAGCATGAGGCCTGATAAGTGTGGGATTTGAACTGTAGTGGGGTTTTGGGTGGAAATCAAACAAACTGTAGGAGAACAGACCAAGGATTTGTAGTTTCAGACTGCTTCTGTGCAAGTCAGGTGGCATTGTTTTTTTTCAGTGCGAATCAAGGTTGTTGTTTGATAAGAAGGTTTTGTGCGTATATACATACACAGTTCACAAAGGTACATAAAATCCTTTTAGAGTGGTGTAGTACCTTATAGGGAAAATAATTTTTCTATAGGAACGATGGTTGAATGTGATCCCTGAATAAAAATATGAAGAACTTCTTCCTTCAGCTTCAGTAGGGACTTAACGTGCAGGATCAGCCCTAGGAAGCAGATCTGTTGAATAAGTGTGCATCACTTTTCCGTAGCCCGCTTTCATGTCACAAGACAAAATAAACAGAGAAACCACAAATTGGTCAGTCTGTCTCTCTGTTTAATTTTGTTGAGGTAATGCTTACTCCAGCCTTCCTACCCAACCAGTTCCTATTGTTTCTTCTTGCACTTCCTTCTAATTTTGATCTTCTTCCAGTTAACATCCAGTTCCGATTTGGAAAAATGATCCTTCTGCATCGGTGGCCACCCACAGCTTGGTGTACGTAGAGCAGCAGAGCCGGTCATTTCGCAGAGGTCACCCGTCCCTCGAGTACAGCTTCCTCGCGGGGATGGAGCAGTTACTCTCCAGCAGCTCTGTGCAGAGTGATTTGAACCTAGCACATGACCAATCATTGGAAATTACAGCTATGATGCTGTACATGATTGCAATGTTGAGATAAGTATTTTTCTTTGTGGAAAAACATGCCAAGACCGTTTAGGGCTGTGAGCAGCTGGCGTTCCGGTTTAGATCTGCACCACAAGTTACCTCTAATTACAGCGTGCCCCCTGCCGAGGCCCTGCTCGGAGCCGAGGCAGAGCGCAGAGTGCCATCTGCTGCTCCTTGGCTGGAAAATGCTCTCCGCTTGTCCTTGAAATGCTGTCGTGCTGCCATTGCCTGGCTTGGAGTTGGGGGTCAGCTGTGGGATGTCATGTTTGCCAGCCTTGGCCTCTGCACTGGGGGGTGGAGGTTGCATCACCACTGAAGGCGTAGGATGCATGTCCCGTGGCAGGGAAGGCTCCAACAAATAACTCCTCAGCAGCGCAATGTGGGCGTGGGAAAGCTGATGTCCCGCATCGAATGTCATTATCATCATCTGTTATAACATATTACAGGTCAGGGATGTCAGTGGTAGTTCTTCAACCTGTTTTCCTGCAGTGGTTGACCTGCTGCGGTTATTCTGAGAGCAACTTGTGTGTACGTTGAAACTAAATGCTGGTGGAAGGACTGAAGATTTTTGTAAGTTCAGGATTGAACAACAAAGAAAACGCGATCTACCATTACTGGTCCCAGAGGTTAGAGCCTCAAAGGTTGCTTTAACGGTCGCTGTTCATGTATCTGCAATGCCAACAAGCCACTCTAGTGTAAGGAGTATACTTCAGGATGCGCATTCCTCAGCTGTAAATAGATGTATTGTGGATACTTGTATTTTTTTAATCACACAGAAAGGTTTGGTTCTTTCCTACCACTTTCCTCACCTATCTGTACCCCTCCTTTTGCAATCCTGTCCTCAGTCCCTCTAGAATGGAACTGCAATACCAACAACTTGCAGTATCTTGTAAAATCTTTCCCAGCTTTTCCAAACAGGGAGCTTTTATCTACTTGCCTGCCACTTGAGCAAGAGCTTTAGCTGCTTGAACTGGCTGCTTGTCAAATGCAGCTTAAAAAAAAAAAAAAAGAAAAAAAGAGGGGGTGGTTCATCTTGTGTGAGAGGTTTTATTGGTTCTTTCACTAAAGGGAAAAGGATATTTCATACAGTAATATAGAAGTACTGCTTTGGTGGGGTTCACGTTACACGTCACATTAAATATCTGTCTGCGCGCATGTGGGAACGCAACATGTTAGAAAGGGCTTTATCTCAGTTTATGTAAGCTGAGAAATTAAATGTGGAAAAACTTTGGTTGGACACTCACAAGTGTGCCTTGGTAGGAGTTCTTCTTGATGTACAGTTTTGAAGTCTTTGTCTTATCCTATTACTCCTCTGGATAGCCTTAGTCTTTGCTCTTAAATGGAAAACAGCAACATACTAATTTCCATGGCAGAAACCCCACTGTCACCATTACTTAAACAATGGTTTTCCTAGACCAAGGAAGAGTGAGAGCAGTGACTGTGTAAATTGCAATAAGTGGTTTTGCACCATAAATCAAGCAATCAATGAAATTGAGTTCTTGGCTTGAAAAGCCAAAAGGTGGGCTCACTTTCCTGAAAAGCTTTGCTGCAGACTCCAGAGGTGTAAATCTTCATCATATTAAATTGCAGTGGAGCCAGTGGGACATGGGATAAGAGAAGAGATACCTATCAGGAAAAAGGGAGCTCTGCCTTCCTCACCCTTCGTGGCCTAGTAGGTGAATATTCTCATATATTTTACCTGAATCCAGATCTGTTGTTCAATATTGTGTTGGTAAGACCACATAAATTTTTCTGTGTTATTTTAATCTCACAAATATTGACACCCAGTCTCTTCTCTTTAACAAAGTTGGAGGTAATTGGTTACTTATTCCATATTTTGGATGGAGGTTGATTTTGGTTTTACATTATATGCAAGAAAACCTAAGGGCATATATAATGGTATAAAATGCTAGAGGTCCATATGAATGACCATAAGGTAGACTAAAGACGACGTTTAAAGAACACCCAGAAATTGGGCTATTGACTGTGTCTTCATACATTCAGCAAAGCCAGCATTTATGCTTTGTTGCTGTATCACTGCAGAGCTGTTCATTTTTAAACATCTCTCCCAAGCATGAATGAATCCAAAAGGCTCTCTAAATCATCACAAAGGCTGCGAATCGTAGTGCATAGCTCTACCATTTTGCTGTTTATCATCAAGTATAATTATGCTTTCAAACTGCACTAATGCAGCAGCCCTTCCCTTTCTATATGTGGATTCTTTTAAGTATATTTCATTGAACGTATGCGCATTTTACTGGGTTTGCTGTGCTTAAAACTATGCCTAATATTGAAAAAGTAGAATGCTACTCTTGGGCTGGTAATGCTTGAAATGAGAATGAGAACTACGTAGTGCTCAGTCATGGGAAACAAGGACTGTTTTTTTACATTCATTAGAATGATCACAGGTGCTTAATTTTAATTTTTCTTCTTTCCTAAGATTACGATATTTTACAAATATTTGTAAGTGTATGCAGTTACAAACAGCTATGAAAAAGCTGAAATGCACTATTACAAATGTGTTTTCTTTTCTCTTTTGTCACATAATATATATGACTGCCCAGAAAATGATCCTTTGCCCTAAAAGAGTCAAGCTTTTGAAATTTTTATTATGATGCAAAATATGAATGAAAGAGCAGGTGCATGCAGTGCATCTCAATCTCTCCTGTTGGAGTTGTTCCACTTGGTATAAATAATTAAATGTTCAACTGGCCATGGGCGGGTGAGGTAATAGAGTGAGTGAGCAAGAACGACAGTATAGCCCAGTGACCAACACAGTCACCTGGGCTACAGGGAAACCCAGGTTCAGTTCATTCCTCTGAATCATGTGTACATGTCCAAAGTTCTTGCAGGAGCATCCTAGTCACCAGGCTAAGGACTATTTTGGAATCACTTTCACTCACTTTTATGTTTCTGATCATTGGGCATCATTTCCAGTTGGAAGGTTATGAGGGCAAACATTTACTCAAGAGTTTGTTATCTTTCAATGGGAAAAAAGAGTTTTGTCATGTTTTTGGCCACATCAAATACTGTATAGGATTTTTATCATTAACTTGTCATGCCTTGCACTGTACATCATTGTTAGTCAAGCTTAAGATAAATACAATGAAGTAACTTATAGGGGAACTAAAACTTGAGAATTTAATTTGCAAGAGTAGGGTATAATATCATCTATTTCCTACAGCTGCTTAGTTTCTAAATTTGATATCTTAAAACTGTTGGAGTTGCTATAATTTCAGATAAAATGTCTTCCCACAGGCAAAAGATAATTTTTCATAAGCTTTTTAAAAACTAATAAAGTTGTAATCTACAGTATTTTATTATTTAGAACCCCAGCCTTGGGGGTATGATTTGCAAGGATTTTTTATATCTCAATTCAGGGTATGCTTGTGAGCCTGTGTGAATATATCTGTCAGTCTTTCCTATAGGTTTTTTCTTTCTACCAAATGCTGTCTACATTCAGTCCATAGAAACACTACCACCTCTTTAAGTGGTAATGCTCCCTGCAGAGTTTTTAGCCTGTAGGAGATATGATTAGGGGGTGATAGTGTTAAGCACTCCTTCTGTATCTGCTGGCCCACTATGATAACCTTAGGGTTACAATGCATGTCTGACAAATACAATTCCATTGTGACTAGCGCCTTATGGCAATTTAGGAGGCTTATTCATCATTTTACAACAGACTTCTGTCAGGGATTTTGCTTATTTGCCCTTCACTGGTGTACAGTAGTTGTAGGTTTATCTCTAGGAGTCCAGCCCTAATAACCAATAACAAAGTGCTTAAGCTCTAAGCTTGTGAGAAATGGACTTGCATTATACTCCAACTGCACCTTAGCTCTCGACTGATAAGACAATGTGTCTTTGAGAGAAGGAAGGATTTGTATGAACTGATTCTTTACAATATGGTGTATGCATTGGTAGAAGATACGGGGAAGTACGTTGTGTTCTAAACACCCAGATCCTAGCTTTTTACATATAAAATACATCCTTGCTGTCATTAGAAGTATTTCCTTTAAAATATGAAAGTGAAGAGAGATCTTGCCTTGGAAATTGCACTACAAAGTTGTTTGTAATGATGATGTGGGATTTGGAAGAACTGAGTTACTTTTGATGAAATCCCCATGATTATGGTTTAAATTACACAGATTTATTCAAGGAACAACAAAAGTTTTTTTTATTATTATTCAGATTGCTGCTGGGTTCTGGATATTAATTAGGTAGTGGTTCCAGATGAAATCCAGGAGAGAGGAAAAAAAAATGCTACTTACATTTTAATAACCTAGAGAATTTTAAGTGGCTAACCATATTGTTTACTATATATCAGTCTGAAGAATAAAGAATAAAAGCGCATGAATAGACAGGCACACAGCATGGAAGAATAGCACCATACACCCTAGCTAAAGTGCATTGTATATTCAGGGTTTAGATCTTCAACCCAGCAGATTTAGAGCGTGAGGGGGCAACATTTGAGAAGTGTGTACTGAACAAACACAAACATGAGGATTGCCTTTTTTCAGTTTTAAGTGTGAAAACATTAGCTCTCCCTCCATGCCTTTGAAGTCTTCTCTTTCTAGCAAAGCTCTGGCAGGAGGGAGGTCTTTCAATTAGTTTCTCACCCATAATGATTTCTTTGAGAAATTTTAATCAGGTTTTCCATCACAGAGTGCATTTGTTGCTGGTACTTGATCTCTTGGCCAGCTGAAGCTTCTATGGTCCTTTGTCTCTTGAGCAGTTGGGCCTTTTATAAACTTTCTGAAGTAGTTATTAATCATGAAACTTTTCTACCTTTTTTGAGGTGCAAAACTGTGCACAGAGTAGAATACCAGTGTAGTGACATGAGCTAATTATCTGCAATGTTATCAAGATAAGAGATAGCATGTTAGCAGTAATGCCTACAACAGGCTAATTACTTACTGTTTCCGTTATTTTGTAGTAACCATATAATTAGCTCACTGTACCAGAAGCTGTCTGCTTTTTATGGCAACCTGTACTGCTAATCACTCGAAAGGTGTGTGTAAGTGATCTGTAGCCTTTACACTTATAGAGTAGCACCGAGCAATGTGAAGGGGCAGCTGTGTGCTGGCCCCTTCTGTAGAGGTAATGCGTGAGCAAGAGGAGACTGACAAAGCTGTAGGGGCAGGGGGACTGAAACCTGTGCTACAACTTCACAGAACTTTTAGTGAAGTGTTCAACACTTCATACTGTTTCCTCTGGATTAGAATATATGTGTCTGTCCTATTTCTCTTGAATCTAGTTTACACTGAAGAATTTTGCATGATTCGGTAGGTGTTGATTACCTTAAACATCACCTATTTTGACACTCTGATCTTCAGAGGAGTGCTTTTTCATAAAAGCAGAACTTCAGGAGGAAAGGGCTCAGCAAGGCCACATTATCTGTTGTGAAAGAGATGTTCTTCTGTGGGACATTTTTCAGGGATGGTGGCATCTCATGAGGAATTCCTCTCCAGCGCTAGGGAGATGCGTTACTTGCCTCCTACTGCCTATTGCAGTTCCTCATGTCGGTGAAAAGGCAGGTCATGGTTGCACCAGTGGTCTTAGGGCTGGGGCTGCCATACCCGCTGGGGCTTGCTGGGCACGGAGGTCAGGCTAATACCTGGGAGAGATTGCTGTAAGGAGGAGGAAAGGCAGAGCCAAGCTAGGTCCCAGCAGAGGTACATACTGCCTACCCAAGGTCACAGTGATGGAGTCAGTTTAGGATGCTGCCACTGCAGACAACAGGGCAAAGCAAAAACCATTCAGCATTATTATACTAAATTATTTCATAGAAAGGATCATAGAATAGTTTAGGTTGGAAGGGACCTTAAAGATCATCTAGTTCCACCCCCCCTGCCATGGGCAGGGACACCTTCCACTAGACCAGGTTGTTCCAAGCCTCATCCAGCCTGGCCTTGAAGACATCCAGGGATGGGGCATCCACAGCTTCTCTGGGCAACCTGTCCCAGTGCCTCACCACCCTCTCCAGGAAGAACTTCTTCTTGATATCTAATCTAAATCTCCCCTCTTTCAATCATGGTTTTTGTCATCATTCCCTCCTATTTAACTCCAATCCTATTGTCAGTTAATTATGGATGCTACATTTTCAGATAATATTGCATAATTCAATGTAAAACAAAAAAAAGCTGCAAAAAGTGGTTATTAATTTCAGCTTTAGATATTTGATATGGTTTCCAAGAAACCCTTTATTTATTTTAATAAAAGGAATCCTCTTGAAATGTGCTCTTTCTTCTTCCCCTCTGTGGCCTTGGAGCTAGTCCCTCTAGCACTGCTTGTACATTAATTATTATGGTAAGTAGGGAAGATCGGGTGATAACATGAATACTTTTAAAGAACACCACCAATACTTTAAGGCAGGCAGCAGTGCTACATGGTTGTAAGCTTTATGCTGACTGATTTATTTATTTTTTAATGCACCAGTAAAATCAGGCATTCTTTAGCTCCGGTTTGATTCCTCATCCCAGTCCTGTCCTTCTGGCAAGTCCCCTCTCAATGTAGCTGCTATTCCTTGTGCTCCATGAATTGCCCTGTTGTGCGCAGGAGGCAGCAAACTCAGGATCTCGGAATAAAAGCCCCCTCTGCACTCCTGAAGTGGTCATGCCAAAAGCCACCTAGGTTTAATTCCACTGAAATCAGTGAAGTTATACTATGCATTATTTGGGGTTCATTATAAACCATTGCATTGCTCACTGCTTCATAAAGTGTTCAGATGTGGTTTTGTCCCCTAGGAGCTGTTTGAGCAGGAGTTCGGTGAGTGCACAGAAGGGGGGAGGCCCCCAGCATGACCTACTCTACCTTTTTCTTTCCTCTCAAGTGCTAGTAGTAAGGCACTCTGCCTTCACAAACAGAGGGCACCCTGTTGCTGGGACAAAGGGGAAACATTTGAAGACTAAGTAATTTATTCCTTAAGAGGAAGTTTATTAATATTCTGGACAATTTAGGGTGTTTTAAAATTTCAGTGAATCATGATATGTGAAAGATCCATCTTTTTCACTGTAAACATTAAGATTCTTTAACTGGATGTCACAAGGTCAAGTAATGCAGCAACAGAAAATTTATTCCCAACACTTCTTTATCAGCTATTTATTAGAGCAGATTCTTCACAGCTAGAAGGGTCAGATTATGGTTTGTTGTTGGGTGAAACATCCAGTGTGTCCTAACTCGGTTTCATGGACTCAAGATCTCTGGTCTTTGTCCTTTTCAGTTTCAGTATAGTTCTAGCATAGCCAAATCTGTGGCCAAGTAAAATAGTTTAAAAGCCAATTGTTGTTTTTACCTGAGTTTCTCTTTATCTCAACACAGCGCTGGGAATCCAGATCAGGTCTTGGTTTTGCATCCCTCTGTTGTCTGTGATCTGGTGGTGTTGCATAGAGAATACCCTGTAAGTTCCCCCATGCTTGGCTTGAGGACTGTCATGTATATACATGGCTGCTTTTCTTTGCCTTCTTGACTACTTTCTAGGTAAAATATTATACAGAAGGAAAAAAGAGATGGTAAAAATACTGCAACCTCCATGAAATATCCTGTCTCCTGAAGACCAAGATGCTAGGCTGCAGTAATGCTGGTGGTTTTGATTTTTATTAGCTGTAGACCTTTCACTGCCATTCAGATTAGCATGCAGCTGTTTTGGGATCTTATTCTGCATCTCCCCATTGACTAAAAAAAAAAAAAAAAGTAATTTGGCAGAGCAATAGGAAAGTGTCAACAAAATCCATGGGTTTTAAAAGGTAAAATATTTACAAACCATTTGTAGACGGTGACTTGAATACTGCAAATATTTGCTCTACTTGCAAGTTGGCTATTTGAATACTCTGCATAAAGTCACGTGGAGCTACATAAAACATGGGAAAATGCAATAGTTTGATGTAATTTGTGGCATTTATAAATGTGAAAATTTTATTTTGGACAGCTGAAAGGATGAAGCAATAAATGGCTGTCCTTTTTCTCATTACAACTGGCTTGGCACCAAATTCAAGAGGACTGGGTCTGGTGGACAATACGTAGACCGTATTGGCCTCTGCATACTCCACTGCTGAGTGCTCGATGGCTGGGTATTCTGTGGCGTTTCTGTTTGTCCTACTTACTGGTTACTCCATAAAGATTTCATTATAGAAACTATTTGAGGTAGGAAAGGGATTAAAGAGATTTTGAGTCATCTCTAAAATGGTTTTGAATATCTGCTGTGCATTTAGTCAGCAAAACAAGAATGGAGGTGTACTTCAAACAACAAACCTGCCACCAAAAATTATATTTATCTCCAGTTTATCTTTGTCTTAACTTTATAAAGCTGGAGTAATGCTAGTCTGGTTTACAGTCATAAAAAAGATGATTTGCTTTTCTAATATGATATTTTAAACCAACAGAGCCTGTGGGTGTTGATAGCTTAACACCGCTGAAGTACTTAATACAAGACTTATTCCATTATATAGGCAGAATGACTTACCCATTTAGAGGAATAATGCTATTTTATAAGCTGAGCGAGCTCTTCATTTTCCTTACCATTGTATAACTAAGAAAAAGGAAAGTAGGAAGGAAAATTATTGTTTCTCACGCTTTAGAAAAAATTATCAATAAATACTATAGCTGCAAAGGACCCTGTATTTTTTCCTGAAGAGATACTCAAAAATTAGAGCAACGGTTTCTTTTGAAGTATGTGTCTATAGGTGTTAAAACACCTTGCTTGCAGACTAGTAAGTGTTCCTTCCACAGGGCACAAAGCCAGTGCTCAGCCATACTAACAAGGTGAGGTTAATTTCAGTGTGTGTTTTCAGTGAGTATTTTAATTGCAAAGTTGACTCTTATTAAAAGAGAATAATAAGAAAACAGGTAAGTTATCTGTGGTCTTGCTGGCCCTTCTCCTAAAACAGCAATTATACCACTACTGATATGCTAAGCTAATCTGCATTTTTAATTAGTGTTTTTTAAAAGAACACGTTTGGTTCTGGGACATTTGTCAGTGTGTTGCCTAACTGTGGCTTGGCAGAAAGTGCCTGGCACCACCATTGTGCTAATTAATCGGCTCCATGGGAGGCAAAAGTGGTGGCAGCCTCCATGGCCTTGGTCACCATTCCCCCTCGGACAGGCCCAATGGGGAAAGTTTGCTGCCTCTGGTGGTTGCACAATAGCAGAGGGAAATAGAGGCCAACACCCTCTAGAACCCAAGTTTGACTGGAATTCACCCCATTTTCTGGGGACAGCCCTGCAGCGTGCCTGGAGATCAGTTAGTAGAGGGCACAAACCCTCTTTGCCTCTGGCGACACTTCTTAGCAGAAACTATTATATGAAAGTCTTCCTCACTGCCCCTTATGACTCAAGATCCTTTGCCATCCTGCTACACCAGCGAAATTGTACTAAATGAGGGCCTATCACAGAATTTTTTGGTGATATCTGTGGTCAGTCAGGGAGGGTAATGGGAATGTTGGGGTGCAGTACTGCTGGTGAAGTTGATAGCATTGATTTAAGAAGAGCGGGATTTGGTTTAGCTCTATGACATAGACCACCTGTGGAGTGCCCAGTGTTTTCTTTGCTGACATAAAGCATGTCCTAATAAAGAGATGGAGTGGAGGCACTGCAACATGAAGGTTTCAATAGTTCTTAATCAGTCTTCTGGTTTGGGAGCTAAAATAGATAAACTTCTGTGCTAAAGGCAAGGTGGCTTAAAAAATCTGTTGTTGTCTTAATGGTAGTGGCAATGCAAGCAAAGAGGTAAGTATATAGAGGTATATAGCTACGTATATACTACTGTTACATGATGTATCTAAAGGTATATGTGTATATTAGAACAAAGGCTGTAGTGTAAACTGGAAATGATACAGAAATCTTTTCAGAAATCATGAAATTTCACGAGGAGCTCGCCTCTAACAGTGAAAACAAAAGAGAAAAAAGGGTTAACCCCAAACTTTTCCTAAAAGATATCTTAAAGAAAATTACACAAAGCACTTTCATCATCGGGAATCCTTCTAATATGCAAATGTATTTGGAATAAGTATTGGGTAAAAGAAAAGTAGTTTGATTAATGGAACCTGTCCTTTATAGTTCTGTTGCAATGTGTAAGGCTCTGTGTTGTGCCTGTGTGTGTGCGCGTTTCAGCAGTAGCATAAGCATGCTGGCAAAAGCCACTGCCAAGTCTCATTAATTGCAACTCCCGCAGACTTATTCAGCCATAGAACTCTTATTTGTGGTGTAGTTTTACATTAATTTGGGACTTGGGTTTCCTTTAAATTTCAAGCTGCATAGAGCAAAGTGTATCGTATTTAAAGGAAAGGAAAAAGTAGAAGCAGCTAGATCTTAGGAGAGAAACAAGATGATTTGCCCCTTAAATTCATTAGGATTACTAAATGGTCTCATTTTTGTTGACAAGTGCAGTCCAACCCCCCCAATAAGTGAGAAATTTCCTACGCAGCATACTGTTTCAGCCAAAGCTGTGTAATTGCCCAATATCATAGGCATAAACGGCAGGAGGGCAAAGGAGTTCAGTCAAGACCCCCCAGTGTTTGTGTTTGGTATGAAACACTCCATACAAAAATAATGATTTTGGCTCCTTGAGCCTCCCCCCAGTAGTATTTTCAAAAACTTTGCCAGTTGCTGTTGTACTTTGTTCTCCAAGCGTACACTGTAGAAAATGCAGCTTCACTAAAGAGTGGCCAAAGGTTAGATATTTGTGGGGAAATAAAGGATTTAAAAAAAAAAATATCAAAGATCTGTGCAAATACATGAATTTATTTTGGATAATATTTAGGGTGTTCCCAACAAGGCTAAGCTGTCCAACACTTCTAAAATCGTTGTAATTTCTGCCTGGCTTTAAGTTTTGCAACAATTCTCTGAATAACAACATCTGCTTAAGACATTTGTTAGAAGTCACTACTGTTAATTTTACACATGAAAAAAAAAAGCCTAATCGAGCACTTTTGTAGATTCTCACCATTAACTTAATATTATGGACTTTTAACGGATGTTTTAATTAAGCTTTCCTATTAATTGGAAGATTTCTCAAATTAAAAACAGATCCTTTGTGGCCAGCATTTCCTTTTGCACTTTTAAATTAAAACTTGGAAATATTAACCAATGATGGACGAGTCATAAATGCAGGCAAGAAAATCTTCACTTTTTATGTCGGTGTCACTTGGAGATGAACTATTCTGATGGAGGGAAGTTCTCTAAGGGCACTGCGGGAGAGGAAACAAAGGGTTTATATGGTAGGAAAAAGCATGTATTTATTGATCCTTCCGTTTGTCATATATGTATGCTGTATATCAAATCAGCAGTCTCCTAGGAATTTCAGTATCCACATGTGGACACCAAAATACCTTCAATTAAAATACTCTCTGAATATATTTTGCTTCTGTAGTTTACTGCTTATTTTGAAACAATATATGGCAGAAATGGAACTGATGGACATGGAAGTACTTCAAAAGATCTGTTGTTTCTCAACCTGGTGACTTGAATTGTTATTTTATTTTATGTTTGAGGAAAGCAAGACAAAGGTTTTTTTAGTGTCTTATCTACAGATTTGGGAACAGAACTTGACTTGGTCCCCTGAGCTAACTGCTAAAAACAAACAATTCCTAAGAAAACCAAAAGCAGAAACAATTCAAACGTAGAGAAAGAAAGGGGGGACTGAAACTATGATGTGACTGAACTTTCAAGTCCTTCAAATTGCAGCTCAGACTGTTGTCAAATGCAACTGCAGAAAAGCAGGTTGAAAAGGTGTTGAGAAGGTTTGGGATGGCAGTCTGTATTTATCAATAATAAGTTCTGTACTTTAATTTTATGTGTATGTCATGTGATATTTATCTATATATTATATAAAAATACAGGGTTTTTATATAAGGAAGAACATATATTTTAAAAATTGTATATTGCTGGGATTAGGAAAATAACAACTGTTATCTGGGGTCAGCCCAATGGCCTGTGTATACACGTCTTGTTTCAGTCGCCGCTATCTGATGATTCAGCAAGTGTTTATCCCACTTAATGGAAAATGAAGTAATTACAACATGATGTGGGAAATTTTTCTAACCCCATGGAGACAGTTGCTGGCCTACATTCTGATGCATGTGGATTGATATTCTTGCTGAGAGTTACTTGAAGCTTTGAGAACAGAAAATAACTCCAAGGATCTTGAGCTGAATTCATCCCAGCTGTAACTTGACTAGGAAAAATCTCTTCTAGAGATTAATGCTGCCTTTATACATACAAGAGGGCACTTGTGTAGACATATGCCCTCCAACAGACCTCTGTGCAGTTTCAACTGGGAGTTGTTTCAGCTTTGGTATGGAAACCTTCACATCTTATGGAGCACCTCCGTGAGTCCTTTCTTGGGTAGACTCCTCTGTGAATGCAGGTTTTGGGTAATAGCCAGAGGATGAGGAACCCACAAGGTTAAATCCCTGTCCTAGTATGCAGAAAGGGCCACCAGGGAATTGGGTCATCTTGGGTGCAGAGTGTTGGGGCTTCACCATTAGTGCGTTTCCAGCAGGAAAAGTTGTTACAGCCCCTTTGTTCACTCTGCAGTGGCTAGGTATAGTTACACTGAAGTCAGCAGATTTTGATCTGAACCTGTACATTTTTGTCTTTCTAGGTATGAGTCATTAAGAGAGCTGAATTTTTCTCTTTTTTTTTTTATTATGGGCTCAGTAGCTTAGTAAAATAGGGTCATTACCACACAAGAGATCAAGCTCTCTCACCCTCTTGATCTTTTTTGATCTTGCAAAAGGTCAGAAGAATAAAGGTCTTACTGGGGATAAAAGTCTTAAGAGAAGTTCTTCAGCGGCAATTTTTAATGTTAGTATCTTCCCCCCCACACTATTGTAGTACAACTCAACCATGGAGAAGAATAGCTTTAGTTAGGTTTGGGCTTTTTTATGTACTTGGGAGCAGACCTGAAAGCTAAATCTTTGTTTTCTGCTGGCTGTGTATTTCTTCCAAGGTCCCAGCTCAAGTGAGTGATATCTTTGTGGCTGCAAAACCCTAAGGGGAACCCCTGCATACACTCAGAAATACAATTGCAAAAAGCTCATTCCTTTATACAGCGGATTACTTTTAGATTTACTTCGATGTGATCTGTACAGATTCCCTTCATCTAAGGGGAGGTCTGATTCTCTTAGCTGACTTACGCAGCCACACACCAAGAGAGCCTTATTTTGTGGAAGCCAAATCTCATTAATGGCAATCTGCTGCCCATCTTTTAATTAGCCAAAGAATCAGTGACATTTCACAACCACAGCAGTGGCAGTAAAGTAGCATTGTGATATAAAGTAAGGTGAACTGTCCACCAAAATTGAAAGCCTCCATTTATCTACATTAGTCTACTGGCTGGTTTCTCATTTTGTTTGGGGAATTGATGTATCTATTTTTATTATGTCACAAATACACAAAAAGCTGATCTTTTCAACTTCTAAAATATCTTCAGAGTTAACTAACTTGGAGATTTGGAAATGGTACAGATTTCAAAGTAAGTGTGAAACCTTATTCTACAGTCTGCATTCCTTGGGTATGATGTAAATACTATCTGATCTTTTAATGAAGCCATGAACCTTAAGAAGATTTATCAAAATATTCCCAATATTTAAAGTTTAAAGCCACTGTGTTTTTATGGCAGAATTTTCAGGCCCAAACGCTTTGGGTATACATGGCTTGCCTATTAACTTAATAGCAAATTTTTTGGCGTATTCTTCCTATTTGTGTGTCGATTTTATCAGGTGCAGGAAAAAATGTATCATTTAGTTTGTATACTGCCTGGTAGAAGGACTTCTCTCCCTTGTGGTTTATACAACACTGTGTTCTATAGGGATTCATAAACAATTTGTGCTGCAATCATTTTCCACTTACTTTTCCTTGTTTTGTAGAATACATTTTATGCTGCAGTTTCAGCATATGTCTTTGTGATTCAGTAAACTTACCTAGTCCAGAATCAATACGTACATTTTCCTTCCCCATAATAGTAAAGGGCATATAAAATGTATGAGACAAAGTAAGCTGCTTCTAAAGATATGGATTAAAATTGAAACTGTGCTTAGAAATATGAAAAATTGAATGAAGAGTTTTGAGTTTGGGACAGTTGTCTGTGATGTAGAGGAAATATTGAAGACTGTCAAAAAGTATCAGAGCACTGCAGTAGCAGCACTAACCAAAGCCACTGTCCTACTTGTTTGCAGTCAATTGCTACTGAAGTAATTGTTTATTTTGTCTGCTGTTAAATCTATAAGTCTCTTATTGTGAGCAGAGCAGAATAAAATTTACTTAGAAACAGAAGAAATTTAAGTTAGTGACAAGTGCTCTTATTCTGTGATGGGAAACAAGAAGGTCAGGAGGAACACCTACCCCATTTCACAGGTTTTCTTGGGAACCGTAAGGAATGACCAAACATACCAGCAATGGTGTTGAGAGCTCTGAGACTAGTAATAAATCCTGTGCTAACAGCATCTGAACTGGGATGCTGGGAGTATTATGGTAATTTATATTACTATTGCCGTGGTTTATCTGTGTTTACAGTATGGGTTAAGGTAGTTACTCTTCCTGAAGTTACAACAAGAGAGATCTTGGGTTTGGAAAACTGTAGAGGTAATTTGTGGACTGAAGGCATACATTTCCTTAGAAGAGTTTGAAGGTGCTTTACATGATGAAACCTGTGAATCTTTCCTGCTTAGCATCTGTAATAAGAATGCACAAAAACATAGGTATGGCCATGCCATTAGGATATTCTGGGGTACAACTCCATAATAGAAATTGTACATCATCCTTTTGAACTTGATTTCGCTTTGTACCTAATCAAAATGTAAAAAATTAGATGTCAAAGATATGCATTACAAACTAAATAAAGTGTCGTGAGACAAAAACATTTGCTAACAGCATTGCATTTTGGAAGTGTTTATGACAACAGACTGACAGCTGTGGTTCTTCTTGGCTGTGTCACTGCACTCGGCTTGTAAGGAAATCTTATTTTATTCACTTGACATGAATGAAAAGGAAAGCAGGGCTACTAGAAGAGCTTTGTAAAGAGTTCGGTGTAAAGCCCAGCTAGTCCCCAAGAGTGTCTAGGCCTGGTCATAGAAAGGTGAGTGATGGAAACTCCTGGGGAGACAGCACTCCATAATGTGCTATTGCTTTAAACCATCATTTGGCAATTAGTGTGGCTTTTGGTATGGGTGGGCAATGAAGGCGAGCTTGTACAGAGGAGAAAGTTCTTGGAAAGGGAACTAAAGGTCAGTTGAGCTGTCTCTGGACATGACAGACGATTGCTGAGCTGAAGGATATACATGCTGGTATAATCCAGGTTTTTATACAGTTACCAGAGTTAATGTGGTTCCATCACAAACATGGCAGAATGGTAGTCCTCATCTTTAATTGAATGCTGTAGTTTATGGCAACAGAGTCATTGAAGCAATTGCTTTTCTGGCTTATGACCATGATCAAAATCTCCTTTCTTTTCTCAAGTTGAATATACACATGGGCAACTATTAATTTTGCCTGTGTCAAGCTCTCACCAATATGATTAAAGAAGCCGGGCAGAAGCTTCAAGCAGTGACTGGTTACTCAGGATAATTCCTTTAAACTATCATCATAACATCTGTTGGGTTTTTTTGTAAAGTTCAGGCATGTTCTCATTAGATTTTTCAGGTGTGAGTTGAGCCACACAAAACGGTAGTTTGCAAGGAAAACAGGATGTTTCCCCATGCACACACTTCTATTCCATGTCCTACATGCTGTGGTGTGGTATCGTCTTCCAGAGAGTTACCTCTGATAGACAGGATTAGGGGAAATCCTTGTTTCTTTGGTGATTTTCAAACACTATCGGACAATGATGCCAACTAAGAGTGAATTAATGAGATATTGGATCCTGGCAAGTAGAAAGTGCCTTTAAATAACCCTGATTAGCCTTTTCTCAGTTCCTTAGAGCACAGGCAAGGCTTGAACAACAACAAAGACCCCACACTCACACTTTTTATTAGTTTGGTGGAAAAAGAGTGTGCTTTTCAGAGGGTGTTAATTAAAAGATTTAGGCTCCATTCACACTGCCCATATCCCTTGTTTCATCTTTCCCTCCTTTTTGTGTAGTTTGTTTGCAGTGTGAGAGGTAGAACTGCTGTTATGACAGATAATGTTGACTTTTAAAGAGTTCAGCCAGATCTTATCTGTGAGAAAAATATAAGCCTTAATTGAGCATATGAGTTCCACTTTTTCATGATGGCTTCACTAGACATGAACTTTTATTTTAAGTAATTTTAAATGTCTTCTACTCTTTTCAAAACAAGTTTTTACCTCTTTTCTGTCTTTCTCAAGGGATATCTCCCCTAATCTTTGTAGTTGCTATATTTTGCCTTTTCAATGAATAAATAAAATAAAAATCTTCAAACCCTTTAATCATAAAGTTGTACTTTTATAAACCTTAAGCACATTAAAATCATTGCATCAGCTTCTTCTAGCTATATGAAACTCATAATGTAGAGACCATGGCATCAGCCAAGAAAATTTTCAGAATTTGGTATCTATATACATAAATGTAACAAAAAAACTTGAGTAAATAATTTAATGGCAAAATTATCTGCCAAATTATCAGGGCTATTTTTTAAATAATATTTCCATGTACAATCCAAAACCTTTTCCTGAAGCGGCAGACTGATATTTATTTGTCTGTTCAGCCAAAAAATACACTCCTTACCAAGGAGACCCCAAACAAAATTGTGGAAAAGAGAGACAATAGAAGACGTGGATTATTTTTGGTGACAGTCAATTTCGGAATCTGAATTGTAGTCAGTAAAACCACAGGGATAAGAGTGAGTGAAAAATAGGTGAGGTTTCACCACCATTTCTGGCTAATACATTTGTTTCTTTTAAGGCTGTATTTTCCATATGTGTGAAGCATCTCTAATTCTGCTGTGAAACTCATCATCCATGTACAGAATGTGACTCGGTGCTGAGAAAAATCCTTTTTGTGCTCACCTTTAAAATTATATAATACAAAATGAGATGTAAAAAGCTAAGTAAGGGTTTGTTCTTTCTTGGAAAGTGTATATGCTGGGTGCGAGTCTGCGCTAGTATAGTGAAATGTGTAGTCCTCCTCCTCTAAGAGCTTTGAAATAGTTTTCATAAAACTGTTTGATCTTACCTCTCAGTATGGGAAGGCGAAGATACTGGTGGAGCATTAGGGAGAGAGAGAATCCCGTGTTTTAATAAAAAGCTAATAGACAGTTAATTAGATTGCTGCATGCTTTCACTGGCAAACATCTACAGCACATTTTAAAAAAAGGCAAAAAAAAAAAGGGGGATTGCTGCTTGTTAATGGACTCTGCTATTTTACAGCACTGTAGTCGAGCAGCCACCTACAGTTCACCCTTATGTTAATACTAACGTTACCAATTTTAACATTAATATGCCTCTTTCCACCAGCCCCTGTTGGAACCAACAGCCTACGGCAAGTGCTGTACTGCCTTTTACTTAATTGCTTCTTAAAGCTAACAGTGAATTACATTAAGTGTAATTTCATTGTCGTTGGATCTTGGTGAGTTTGAGGTGGCACGTTTGCCATGGGAGTTCTTTTTCTCTGGTTCAGTGGCTATATCCGGGTGGGATGCATTTCTCCTGGAGTAATCCAGGAGAATCTTTCCTTTGAAGAGGAACAGATGTAGATTTACATATCTGGAGGTCTCTGGCCTCTGATGAGATTAGTTGGTGTTTTTAAACCCTACTGGAAGGTGCATATTTAATAAATGCCTAAAGCAAGCCTGTGTGAAATGGCTGGGCCCTGGGAGACTTTGAATGAGAGGAGAGGAGGAGATGTCAAGTTGCACATTGTGGTACCATCATAATCACTGCTGAAAATAGGCCAACACTTGAAATAATAAATAGATTCAGATTCTGCTGTAAAAGTAGTAAAGAAAAAATGGACAAGCGAACTGCCTCAAAAGCATTTAGGTTTGAATTTCGTCTGACCGGTTTGTTTCTAATTTCATAATGGTCAGCAAGAGACGAAAATGCACAGGTTTAAAAGCTGGCAGCCCTCCCTGCCCCGTGCCAAATAATCTGTGCTTTCCTAACATGCTTATCTGAGGTAACTGCCTGCCCTGAAATAAAAATTAGCATTTCTGCTCTACTGAAAGCATATTTTGAGATGGAGGAGAAGGGCTTGTGGTAACACAGTAGATTAAATAAACTTCCATGAGAAAGACTAAGCTTATTTGACAGCAGCCTTTCTTTTCTTTTAGATAGAAAATAAGTGTGAAACGGAAGTTAAAAATTCTACATCAAATGCTTCTTTTGGTGTGCTGTTCCTGTCAATATGGCTATGGCACACATGATATCATGGTAAAACTACAGCAACACATTCTTGTTATCGCCGTTTTGGATCCAGATCCCACGATGATTTTTTTGTGGTGCTCGCAGCATTTGAAATTGTGCAGGGGCTTGTAAATGCCTTATAATTGAATTCCTCTTCCTTTCCTTTCACTTCCTTTCAGTTCGTCGGCATGTTTTTATTTTTCCTTAGAAGCTCACCATTTGTGTCATACTCTGCTGACTGACTGTTCCACCCGTGTTGCACAGCGGGTTGTGTAATACCATTGCCTGAAACCCGCACTGTTCTGGCAGAGCTGATACCCCGCCACCTTCATCTCCTACAGCATTCTGCCTCTGCTACCCTAATGCTGACAGCATCCCTCTTTCACGCTGTATGTGCCTACACCCTGTCAGGCAGCTCTCTTCTCCTGCACCGCTCCCTGCCGTCACCTACAATGCCATCTGGTCCCTCCTGTCATGTGCAGCAGGAGTCCTTTCTCGCCTGTGCCTACAGCATTAGTTTGCGACTGTGACCTACACCGCTCTTTGCCACACCTTTTCACTTGCGTTGTGCTCCTGGCCCCATCAGCCTGCAGAGATCTCTGTGCTCTCCTCTGCCATCCGCATCTATCATTCACCTCTGTGTTGCCACTAACACGTCGGTGCAGATCAAAATTCCTTGGGCTTGGGGTGTCCTGTTGTTTAAGGAGGCCTTGCAAGCTCGATGCCATAGTGACAGGGCAGCAGCCTTATCCGAGGTACACACAGGTCTCAACCAAAGCCTGTAAGCGACAGTGTTAATCCCTCACGTGAAAGGGCAAAAAGCTAAAAGAATACAAGACTCTGCTGAGATTAACAGAGAAACAAACAGAGACCGGTGTAACAAAAGAAGGTGCTCAGATCTGTAGATAAGGAGCTTTCAGAGGCCTCTGAGCAAGGACCCTGTTTAACTCCCTGTGGAGCACCAAAGGCTCTGCAGGGCTCTGGGACAGAGCGGCAGAAGAGATGAAACAGAAAGAGTTAAGACTATCCCCTGACTGAACTGCATTTTTCAACTTCTAGCTAAATTTTATTGTGTGGTTAGAAGTAGTTCCTGTTCTGGACCTAGTTTAATTTCATTCTGGAAAAGCTGCCCTCCACTATGCAGACATACTATTATTACTTTCCAGCATCTAGTGATAATTGCCCAGATGGGTACAAACAACGTTTTACTGTTACTTTTGTTGGGTAAAGTGAGGAGAGGGACTGCTTGCCATCAGGCGCAGAGCAGGAAAGCACTTTATAGTGTTTGTAAGTGGTATCTTTGCCAGTGATGATGAAAGCAACAAAACTGCTTTTGGGGGAAATTTACTCTTGGGCTGAGGCTCGGCCTAAGGCCTATATATCAATCTTGTCCTTTTAAGCTTTATTTTTGAGGCCTAAGTGAGACTGATGGAGCGTTGGTGTAGACTTTGTACAGTGGAAAATATTGCTCTGGGGGTTCAGTCCTTGGCTATTTTTCAGGCAAAACTCCCAATTGTTTCAATGTGCAAAATACCACAAAGGCCCTATTTTGAGTTCTCTCTCATTAGGTTGCAAAACTGTTTCAATTATATCCTATGGATTTCACAGTCATGTAACTTCTGAACACCCACATCGAGGAAAGAAAGGTTTCATGTTTGGATCTCTGTTTTGCTAACACACCAGCAAACAAAACCCCTCAGGACCACATAGGACAGCTACAATATGAGTATTATTCTAAGAAATAGTCAGCATTTGTCAGCCCTGACCACATGGTGACATCTGAATTTAGCACACTTTCCCTGTCCTTGGAATGAAAAGATACCTAGGGAAAGCTCATTTAGTAAATGATTGTTGACTTTGCCTTCTTTAAAAACTTTCTTATTATGGGCAGTTTACCAAGCAGAAAAAAATTCCTCTGATATAAAAGTGAATCTAAAGTTAAACAAAGCAACTAGAAGAAATTGAAAAGCTTCTTTATCAGCATGGTGATACTAGATTGTTTGCTAGATAGAAAAACAACATAAATATTGGTTCGGAAAACTGGCATTGATAGTACCTTTCAAATGGACTATGCAGCAGTGGGTGCACAGGGTGGTAAAACACCCCCATAGTGTCTGATCTCATCTGTAGCTGTTCTAATAATTGGCTGAAGTACTGCTTAAGTACTTTGAGAAATCTGAACCAGTATTGTATTCAAAGCATCATTTGTTTTAGGGGTGATTAGTTTCTGTCTGGTGATGTCACTTCACTACCAGGCGCTGGACTTTGGTTAGAAATCCCAGAGCATTAGTGCAGCTTCTGTATGTAATCAGATGCTCTTTTTCTTTTCCTCTGCAAATTGTTAAATGCTCTTACACCCAGCATATCTATAGGCTTTCTGGATTTCTGGCAAGTTTGTGTGAAGTCAAAGCACGTTCCCTCGGTATGCCTGCGTGCTGGCCCTGCACAGTGGGCTGCCCACTCAGGGTCCCAGTTCCACCTCCCTCTGCTCGTCTTTCTTTGTCAGTTCAATCCTGACCCAAATGACAGGAACCTCGTTTTTATCTATGGCACTTCACACAATGGCTCTTGTCACTATTAATGGTTTTAATTTTTTGCTGTCTTTTTCCACTTTAACCTTATTTATACTTACCTTATATATTTATATTACCTTATATATTACCTTATATATTTATACTAACCTTATATATACTCCTTCTCCTTGCCAATTGCTATGGGACCAAGGCCAGCAGCCATGCACGAGGTACTTCCCACAGCCTCTTATTTTTCACAACTTTTCTAACTTTTTATTAGCACTGGGGCTTGTTACCTTATCAGACAAAATAACTCTTCGATACCTATCTCTCCAAGTGTGCTGTCTGAGTCCTTACTCTCTTTTCATATATAGTCCATAGTCTGGGGAGTTGTTTTGCCCATTCAGGCTCTTCCATCTGTTTTCAGGAGTCTAACCTTAACAGAGTCCTTTTCAGGTCTTTCTGTACTATTTTTGGCACTAATCACAACCAAAGAGGTAAAAGAGTCAGCGTTATAGATAGTCCCAGCTCATTCCCTCTCCGGTATCGCTAAAAGCAGTTTAGTGGACAAGCTGTTCTTCCTTTGCTCTGTCAGAAGAGCACTGTTTTTTCCCTCTCTTTAATTCAGGGAAGTATAATTTTTCCAGATTTTTATCCTGGCCCTTTTTATTCCTGCAGCTAGATTACTATCTTCTGATAACACTGAAAAGAAAAATAGATGCCTGTCACCATTTCCTTCTGTAGCTTTATTTCTTAAGATAACACAGAAGTGAATGTTGATGCAATATTTAACTTGCAAGATATGCTTTTTGGAAACTTCTGAATGGCAACATTTAAAAGTTTCTAGTTAAGTTGTCCTGGCCTTGTTTCTCATCTGTAGCATTTCCAGCTCCTTTTGTTATGTGTAAGCAATGTTGGTTTGTTCCTCATTAGTAACACGTACCGTGCATCTGCGGAATGATGTGCCTGTATTCATTTTGCCAGAGCCACTTCTATTTTTGACATTTCTTGCCTGTCTTTAGCTTTTTATTGGGCCATGACTATTGCATTTAATATTCTCACGTCCCATTACTGGAGAGTGCTCTGCTCTCTGTATGCTGTCCTGCTGACATTTCCTTGGGATGTTCCTTAATCAAATTGTTATGACTTATGGCAACATAAGACTTTGATTTTTCCCTGATCTTGTTTCATAAGTTGTAAAATTTTTACCTTAAATTATCAAAAGTTTTACTTTAGAACTGCTTTTTTATTTTGTGTCTTTCCCTTTTCTCACTTTTAAATTCTTTGTTGGTTTTGATTAGGCTCTCTCCAGCTTTGCAGATCTTTTAAAAGAGAAAGCCATGTTTGCTTGCACTGAGCACGACACAGAGCTCAGTTACTGTGAATTTATCATGTGCTTTACTTGTGAACTCACCACGTATCTTGTCTAAATTAGCCCTTCTTTTCCATAGCTATTCTCTGAAAATATGTATCTAAATATGTCCAAACCACACACAATATGGTTTTATAGTCTTTAACCCTGAAATCTCTATTATTCTCCGTGCAAACTGTCTGCAAACATAGCCTTTTGCATTCCTCCTTGCAGATAACCGCCCCTAGCCCAGGACCAGGCACTCAGCCAGGCTGTGCCCTGGTGAGGGGGTGGGAGGTCCCTTCCCTACCGCTGCCCACACAGGCAGGCTACCCACAACATGACAGCTCCATTCAGGACCAGACTGTCTATTTCCGTGGTTCTGCCAGCTGAAAATCTCGTGTACCAAAGCTTAAGGGTACTTTCTTTATACTGGGCTCTGGAGCAAAATGCAATCTGAATTGCCATGGAAAAGCAGCAGGGTCAGATTTCTTCTTCCACTCTGCCACTTCCACACCTGCCTTCAGACTGGCCTGCTCAATGCTCAGGACCTCATTAGGTCTAGGCTCTTCAGAGTTTGGGAGGAACAGTGTGATTTTATAAGTATTCCACCTAAACTTTACTTACAGTTAAATGGCCTGGTCTCTTAATTTCTTGCTTACAAGGTGGTGGTGAACTTGATCTGTATCAGTAGGGTAATGAATAGTATCTGTTTGTATTACATATGCCTGTGGGCTTTCTTTGTCCTTGGAACGGGGCATGCAAGAAGGCACTTCCTTGTGCTGAAACTGTGAAAGAGTGCCAGGTCTTCCACCTAATTCTGGAAACAATTCCTCATGCCTTTTCTTTTTTTTTTTTTAATTTGCCATTTTGGTTCTCAGTAAACAAAAGGAAAAAATGTGCATTTCACTTTAAAAAAATGGATTTGTTTCAATAAAAAAAAAAAGGAAGGAATAAAATAAACTTTTTATAGGGCTTCAGAAATATTTTTCACTACCTGGAAAACAAAAATGTGGGAGATAGTATCCTGTCTAAACTGTTTATCCCAGTTTTACTGATAAGCAACCCCTCATCCTGGTGTCAGCTTACACTGTCATCATTCAGGAAGTGTCCGTGTGTGGCCCACTGAGTCATCATGTTACAAATGCTTCGTTCTTGGTTTTTACATCCAAGAGAAATTACTCTACATTGAAAAATTGCACATTAATTTATGGAAACTCTCTTTTGTGGTCTGATTTTGTTCTGCTTGTGTTCCTTTTTTTCTGTCAGTCTCCTTACTAAAGCTCCTTCCTATTCCCTTATGTTGAATTGTTGTGCTGTTTTTTTTTAACATTTTGCTCTTAAAGATACTGTGGAAATTATCTGAGGTTTCCACTTAAAAATCTCCTTTTTTTGTATTTACTGAAATCATGTACAAATAGCGAGCAGTTCCACAGCAGTCAGTGGCAAAAGTCTTGTCAGCAAGAGCTACACAGAAAATTTATAAAATAGCTGTCAAAAATAAATGCTTAGAGTAACTTAAGTTGGGGAATAGAAGACAGGTGTTTGTGCTTTTTCTAAAATCAGTTTATTTTTTAATTGCAGTGAGGACAGGATTAGGCCTGAAGATCATAAAATGAGATCATTGCTGTTATCTGTACAATCTGCAATGAATCACATTGTCAAAGACACGAGTGCTTTTCTTTCTGCTGAAGACCTGTGCTGTGCAGGTGCCCACCACCAAGAGCTTGCCACAGTTCCCACCCCACAGATGTCACCTCAAGGCTGTAACTAAACCAATGCTTAAGGCTTGCATGGTCGTCATCTAGCCCCCTGCCTTACCTCTCTGGGTGGCAGGATGACCCTGCGCAGGTGGTTGTTCCGGGTTATAGATATGCTGTGGCAAATGCTCTCTGCAAGTGCCATTTCTTCATGTGGAAATTGCTTCACGATGATAGTTCAAAGGATGAGCTCTCTCTGCTGATTTACTTTTAAAGCATATCTGTTAACAAGACATGTTTAGTAAAAATGGTAAAGCAGAAGTGTTTGGGTCTATTAATAAGGTCACTGATACTTGAATGAAATTCACTCAAATTCAAAACCATCACAAGAGCAATGAATCTTTTAAGTCTTCTAAATAGGTCTTGAGCTCCATTTGCATACATCTTTATGGAAAATATGAAGTTCCATGCAATTACAAGCCACATTATAGAAACTGTACCTGAATAAATGATATGTGAAAAGTGGCACTGGTTGCCATCTTCGAAAGTGTCTGCAATTTTAATCCAGTCCTGACATTTTGGATTCCTGAAAGGTAATTTTGCATTCAGTTATATGAGTAAATGCAACTTAATCGTATTTGCACTGAATTCATTCAAACATCCAACGGTCTTTGCTCAACAGAAGAGAAAGCAGTGCTGACTACGTGCAGCCTTAGAGTTAGGAAACCCTTTCTTAAATCAAGGGCAGAGGTACTAGAGTTGGAGCTACCTCGAATAGCACATGGATAACCTCTCTTCATGTTTCCCATCTTGTTTTTCATACTTACAAACAGCTCAGCCTGGAGTGAAGTCCAAGAATGAATGACAAGAATGGTATTCAAAGTTGAAATGCAAATTTTATGCAGGCTTTTTTTTTTTTTCCCCCAGTATGGAAACTCCCTCTGTAAGCTTTAATGTACACATCCTTCCTGTATAGGATTTGAATGTAGCTTGGAAGCCCGTGTGTGTATCTCTTCTTTTGAAAGACCATAGTGGGAGGTTGTGCTGGGTAAAAAGCAAATTATTTCCAAGTGCTCTGTGGACAGTAGTTCATGAATTCATTCTGCAACAGAACTAGTCTTGGTACCCATGGGTCCATACCACACTTAAATGAAAGGATATAAAAATACAAAAGCAAGATAGATCTTATTCTTATAGTTTATATTTTGTTCTCGTGATTAGCTCCATAAACAATAATAAATGCAATGGAGACTTATAAAGAAATATAAACCTGAAGTAACCAAAACATACCAATCTGTTAATGCATGGGCTGTATTTTTCTGATTTTATGCTAAATGGTATATATATCATTGAAGCCCCAAGTATCTTTAACGTAATATTGATAAGAAGTTCTGTTTAGTAATTTTTCTGCCACTGTCTTGTATTTCAGTGTTAGTTTGGTGTGTTTTGTCAGTGATTCCATCTGGACTGTGATTCAGGTAAAGAATAGCCAAGCTTTCATTTAGTCACGAAACACAGATGATTTCCTACCACTGCCATCTCCACTTCAGTGCGAGGAGATGCTGAAGCTCTTATGCCTTTTTGAGTTGTACTGTTTTCCCAGAAAACAAGTTGTTAGCTTCCAGGAATGAATGAGTTAAAGGCAGCATTTGGATCAGTGTTGTGAAACTATATATTATCTATTGTATTTCCTTGGCCTTAAGTGGATTCTAGCATGGGATGAATTAGGTTGGCTAGATATTTTCTGCTGACTGTGATATCCCTGTTGAGCAGCTTTCCCAGTACGAATATATTTGGCCCTTCTTTTTTTTCCCCCACAAGCTATATCCCTGTATAAAAACAGCTTTATCTCTAAAGAGCAAATAACACCCAGTGCTCATAACAGATGCCAAGAAATGTTTCTGTTTTGATTTTTGAAAATAAAAATTCAACTGTGTTCAATAAAATTCAGAAGCCGTTTTCCTCTGTGGAAATTAAAGGAATCCAAGGAAGTCTAGGAAGATAGCGACCTTCCTAATTAAAGCGGTAGCAACTGCAGGAATCCGGTTTTTACAACCACCTCTATCTCACTGTGCTGAGAACAAAGCAGTCCTCCATTAATATTTTATTTTCTCTTTTCTTCCACTATAACAATGCTCTATGTTCTGTGAGAGCCCTGGAAAGACATGCAGAGCTATGTTAATTATGGTTTAAATAATTGACACACTGATTGTGTTGTACTTTCCGAATTGTATGTGGCGTGTCACTGGTTCTACATATAATTACATCTATTCACTGCCATCATTTTTCCCCACTTACATCACAGTATACAGTAGTCTGCATTGCAAAATCATATGCAGTAACTAATAATGTCTTCACCAAATGACCTTTGTTTTTAACCACATGGAGTATGTGTAGCGGTGGAGGTCTGATGGCCATCAGAGTTAATGCATGCATCCAGGAAGATCTATTATGAAACAGTTAATGTCAGGGGAGTTGGGAGTCTGCATCAGAAGCACACTCGGAGTCTAAAGAGTGGGTATTAGGAAATTTCCAGTGTGGTCTGATGGTAATTCCTTATTTAATATTGTATCTAGCTTTTCAGCTTCTGGGAACCCAGATATTTATTATTTGCTGTTTTATAGATTTGTGCATTAACTACTGGGATTGTTAAGTACATCCAGCTATAGTACGTACAGTACTGTGCAACAAGGTAAACAAGCTTTCAAGACTCATCTTCAGGTGTTGACTGAGTCATTCTGAAAGCTTGAGTGTATGTACGTGTTTTGGAGAGTGAGTAACCAGCTACTTCTTGGAGTACCTCATTAGTCAACATGACTGCTGCACAGCCGTTTCCAGTTCAGTGTTTGTCCAGTAAGCAGCTAACTTGAAAACTAAATCTTGTCTCTTATGATGCAGCCTTAATGAACTAAAAAATATTTATGACTTCTTTGAAAACCTACATACTTAGACGTGAGCACAGCGTGCATGCGCTTGCTTGGAAGTAGTGTGAGTAACTCCCCACTACAGTGTACGCACTTCGGAGTTCATTTTCTGTCTGCGTTGTGTGTTTATTCTGCTGCTTGCAAATAACCTTCTGCCCAACCGGAATTGATAAGGGAGAGCGATTTGTGTTTGGAAAGGCTGCAAGCACAAGTTATCCTCAGGCAACCTGGGAGGTTTGCACCGATAACCGCTCTGTAACAATTGCCCCTATCTGTGTCTGTACTTCCAGTAAAAGTGAGGTGGCTGTACCCCTCAAGGGAAAGAAAGGAGACATGCAACTTCATGTTTACTGTGGAATAAGGATATGTGCAGAAGAAGGCACTGCAAGGTAACTGGTATGCCTAGAAATCCACACCTTAGCTTACACTGCAGTGACTTGCCTACAGAACCAGACCTTGAGTGTTATGATTCATATCCTAGTAATGATTAACTGGAAGTGGTAATGTAGAGGGGATCAGCAGAAACTGATTTTGGACCAGCAATGACTTTTAGGGATCTGTTCAAAATAATTGTAAAGGACTCAGTAAGCTTAGCATGTACTTCAGTGTCTTCTGGAATGTGGGTTCTTGGAGAGGGAGTGCTTGTTCTTTTACTGTGAATGGGTGGAAGAATGATGCTGTGCCAGTATCAGATACACCTTCAGAAAATAGGGAACTATTGGGTATTCCTAACAAAATATATATTTTGTAGATTTTAAACACAAACTGAAAACGCTAAGATTCCTGTCATACATAATGTCCCGGATGTATGGCAGGGTGGAAATATTTGTAGTAGAAATAGCCATTATTGTTGTATTTTTTTAAAAAAAAAAAAAGGCAACCAAATTCTGCTGCTTCTCATGTGGTCTGGAAGATTGTTCAAAATGTAGGAAAATCAGGAATTGTAACCATCTATGTGAGGCAATGCCACATGGAATGCTATAGGGATAATAAAAAGTTTTCTGTGACAGACAACACAGAAAGCAGCTGTCAGAAACTACTGTGGAAGGTGGATCTTGCCTGATATTAGGCTAGATACATGATACAACCCAGAAACCTGAAAATTTACCAATGAGAGAAGAGAAATGGAAAAGAAAAACATTCTCTAGAAATGTCAGATGGGATTTTCAGAAGTATTTAGCAATTGTGTCTGGCCCAGCTTGAAAAGCTGTCCTTATTTAGGCCATCGCTTGAACATATGTCTGTGTGCTGCTGATGGAGTATAAGCTTAGCTGAAGCCGAGCATCCCGCATATGGATGGGCTTAGGAACGTGCGGAAATGCTTTGTCTGAATTAAGGACCCTGTTTAGAGGCTTCCACACGTTGGCAGAGGTTGAAAAGGTTTGTCTTGAAAATAAGGAATGTAACTTTTTACACTGATCTTTTGTGTGCGTGTGTTTGCTTTAAAAATAATGCTAATCATATTAGTATTCGTTGAATGTAAAAAAAGCACATATACAAAATACTGTTCTTATTTTCCTGTGCTGTGTTGGGGTTCAGGAGCTTTTTATCTGAAAATGCTTTATGGTGGGCTGACCCAGGCTGGAGGCGAGGCGCCCACCAAAGCCACCCTATCACTGCCCCCCTCAGCTGGGCAGGGGAGAGAAGTATAACAAAAGTCTCGTGGGTTGAGATGAGGGCGGGGAGAGATCATTCATGAATTACCATCTCAGGCAAAACAGACTCAACATGGGGAAAATTAATTTATTACCAACACATCAGAGTAGGATAATGAGAGAGAAAACCAAATCTTAAAACACCTTTCCCCCCACCCCTCCCTTCTTCCTGGGCTCAGCTTTGCTCCCCATTTCTCTCCCTCCTCCCTGCCAGCAGCACAGGGGGATGGGGAATGGGTGTTTGGGTCAGTCCGTCACGCTGTCTCTGCCGCTCCTTCCTCTTCAGGGGAAGATCCTCAGACTCTGCCCCTGCTCCAGCATGAGGTCCCTCCCATGGGAGAGTCCTCCACCAGCTTCTCCGAGTCCTTCCCATGGGCTGCAGTTCTTCACAGACTGCTCCAGTGGGGTCCCTCCCACGGGGTGCCATCCTTCAGGAGCAGCGTGCCCCAGCCTGGGCCCCCGGGGTCACAAGTCCTGCCAGCAAACCTGCTCCAGCCTGGGCTCTTCTCTCCATGGGACACAGCTCCTGCCAGGAGCCTGCTCTAGCGTGGGCTGCCCACAGGGTCACACCCTCCTTCGGGCATACCCCTGCGCGGCAGGGGAGTCTCTGCTCCACCATTACTTCCATGGCTGCAGGGCCACAGGCTGCCCTCTGGCCATGGTCTGCACCATGGTCTGCTGAGGAATCTCTGCTCTGGTGCCTGGAGCACCTCCTGCCCCTACTTCTTTGCTGCCCATGGGTGTCTGCAGAGCTGTTCCTCTCACATCTCACTCCTCTCTCTGCTGGTGTTTCTCTTTTGCCCGCTTTTTTCTTTCTCTCCTTAAACACCTTGTCCCAGAGGCACTGCCATCATCGTTAATGGGCTTGGCCTCAGCCAGTGGAGTGACCCTTGGAGCCAGCTGGCATTGTCTCTGACGGACGCAGGAGAGGTTTTCAGCATTTCTCACAGAAGACACCTCTGTAGCCCCCCCAGTTGCCAAAACCTTGCTACACGAACCCAGTACAGGTAGGTATGTGTAGGTTTCCACTTAGGAAAGCAATGAATGCTTTTAGTCAACATGGGTGATTTTGTGGAGGCACAAGAGACATAATGCTGGATTGAAAATACAAGGGATTTTTTTTTTGTATGTTAGAAGTTCAGTACACATCGTTAAAAATTTTAGAATGAGAAACTGACAGAGCTTTCTCATATCAAAAATCAATATAAAACTGCTCTGTAAATTGAAAAAAAACCATCTTGCTTGCATATCGGGGATAAGTATATAAGTTGTTTTCATCTTGTTTTCCCTTATTCCTTAGTGTCATTACCAAAACATGAATTTCAGTGCATTAGGAAATGTAATTTGAGTCAACTGATACCTGAATCAGTTCTGGGATATATGCAATTTCCTGTGATGTTGAACAGAGAGAATTGATTTCAAATGTATATTTTTGGATTAAGGTGAAGGGATCAAATAGGAACCTAACTCTTATGTCTGATGGTTGAATTTGACCTGCCACACTATCAGAGCAGAATCCTGTAGGATGGTATCTGTGACATATAAATGCCATGTCTGTATATTAATTTTGTCCTATTAAGGACAGCTGGGTGGGAAAGTGGTGAATCAGTAACAGTCAATATTTATGACACACATAAAAGCGTATCAGAAACTTGTAAGGAACTGTTTCCCTATATGCTCTCCCATAGTTTGTCCTTATGGATAGTAACTTTTAGTTACCTGATCCAGGCATAGCTGAGAACATAGAAGGCACTTCTCACTCACTGACTGTTCACATGCTGAAAACCCCTGATACGCTTCGTGTCCTGGCCAGCTTTCCTGGGGAACTGGCCTGAGTTGTCAAATCATTGCATTATATCACGGATCTTGCTGCTGTCATTTTCTGCAGCAGATATATGCCAGCATTTGTTTGAAAAGACGATCACAGAATCCATGAAACATTCCATATGGCTTGATTTTTTTTTTTACTAAGATGTTTAGGATTTTCTAGAGCAGAGTCTGTGTTTGAGACCTAAATCTAAGCCAACCTAGCTCATATTCTAGGCTGGACTTTGCTGTGCAATGGAGTTTGAAAGCAAAATTTTCTTTTGGATGAATTCAGATCACAAATCCATGTGGTTAGAGTTTACAAATTTCAAAGCTTGTGATTTTCCTTTTAAATCTGGTTTCCCAAGGAAATTATATACATTTTTGTCTGCATGTTTTCAATTAATAATTTTTGAACCATTTTGCTCATTACATTTGGCAGAAAAGGCAAGTCTGTAATTTTAAGTTTCATGAAAATAGATGGCCCAGCAGGGGGAAAAGATCCTACTAGTGCCTTTGCTCCACAGAGGCAACAGTATGAGTGTACCTCTTCTAGGCAACAGAGATTTTGCAGAAAAAAATGAGAGAAATAAGAGCTGGTGGGCATTTTTCCACATGCTGTGGAATAATTCCATAAACAGAAAAACTCATTTCATGAAAACTCTGACCTTTCTGAGCAGAAACATAATTCTACGTGCTACCTTTCTGTAGGACCTCAGAAATTTATATGTGGTAGGCTGTAATTCTCAGAGATATTTCTCTATTCAAATTATACTTGACAGTAGTTCAGAGCTAATAGTCTGGATATGTGAGCATGTAGTTCTATACTGCTAGTGTGCACGTTTATTTACCTATGCATGTATTGCTTATATTGTAGCGTTTATATATTTTACATAGAAACTTTTTATCAGCATGTTTTCTTATTTGCTGCACGTCTCAAGTCTGTAAATGTATTATAAATATTCTCCTCCTGGATTCAATATTGCTGTCTTTTAGGGGAGCAGACTTCCCTTTCTCCTTTCCACTTTCCTTGCATCCTTCCCAGCCTAGGTGACACCAGTCACGATTCAGAAAGTATGTGAGCAGCAAAGAAGTCTCCAGAATTATCAGTTGATCACAAATGTTCTTTGATGTGTCTTTAGTCCTCAGTATTTTCAGGAGAGACTGATATAATGATACCCTTAACTGTGGATACTTGAAAGAAGTGTGGTATTTATTTAGTGCATAACATCCATTCTGTGAAAATCAGACTTTTATCAAGGACAGGTCTTGGGTTGCAGAATAAATGTGGTCGAGTAGTTACTTTTAAAAATTTTAGAATGTGTCTATAATCTGACTATGAAATAGTAATTTTATTCATATTTCAGCATCCACTGTGGATGTTTTGCTCCCATATGTTGATATCAATTAATACTTTAAAGCAAACTTTCCACACTAATCTTTCTGTACAGTTATAATCAGAAGAACACTGAATTTTCTGTTTTTAGCTGTCCACTTCCTTAAAATGAGAAACTAACTGATGAGATCTCTAGCAGACTCTTAAATGGACAACCTTCTAGAGTGGTGTGGTGTCTTTGCAAGTCCTGAAAATGTTTCTTTCTGTTCACTCAAATGTACTTTTCAGCATTTATTGTTAACATGCAAACATTTTCTAGTTATATTGTTTTAATGGAGAAGCAGCCATGAGTGATGTAATTCTACATTGTCATTTTCATTTTCTATGCAGCTGTTGCAAAATTTAAAAGCTGTAAAGTTACAAATGGCTTTATATGAAGCAATACACAGCATGGTATTTCCTGCTGGTGGTTAAAATAATACAATTACTTTTAACAGATGAAAACAGTTAAGCAGGTCCCTATTTAAAAAAAAAAAAGAAAAGAAAAGAAAAACCCTTTCTTCTGAAAGTATCCTTTTAAAACATTTGCTTAAAAACAAGAGAAAAACAGTCTTGGCATGGAATATTTTTATTCTTTTGGCGTTTTGGCATGCAATGCAGATCAAGACGAATAATCCCAGTGGCAGGTAAGAAACTGGTAACAGAAAAGCTTTATTTGAGCACAATTCACCAGACGTACATCTTAGTTTATTCCGTATCCATCTGCAGAGTAAACCAGCCATATGCTTAGAGACATCATTGTCTTTTCTCTTTTTTTCTCCCCTGCACCAAAAAGAAAAGTCATTAGGTTTGACAAGAATGGTATGTTTCGTAGTAATTACAAGGGAGCACAAAACAAAACCGGGCCAGTTTCACAATGTCCGTGAATGTCCTAATGCATCAAAGAATGTTTTTACATTCTGTTAGGGGGAAACTGATTAATTGGTTCTTTGTAACTCCAAATTGAAATCACAGTGTAACCTGGTTTGCTCAGCACAGGAAGCCTTTGGGGATGCCGAAGTTTGGACACGAGTCTGGGACGTAGAGGAGTCCCAGAACTATTGTGTTCAGTGAGCTGTGAAAAGTCATTCAGAAGAGAAACACTCAGCATCCTTTATTTATTTGCATTGAAATATTTATCTGTGATGTGAGGCATTCATAATAGATTGTCAATCTCTTGTGCCTTGTGATGAATCTGGGTGTCTTGCATTGAATTCTAAGTATTTCCTTCTGTGAATAGTTTCATAATCACCACATTTCCAGCCTATGAATGTTCCCTGACCTTTGTATCCAAATTATCTTTTTTTTTTCTTTCTCTAGGAAGGGAAATATCAAACCTTTAATTTTCTGTTTAAAAAAACAACTCACCTACCTAAATTATTAATTTTTGAACTTAGAGATTAAAACTCAATCAACCTGAAAATTCATGTCTTGCTGCTCTTTCCTGATAATTGAAGGAAATTATTTATGTAGCATAGATTAATATTGTTTCATGTTCTACCTGACATTCCACATTAAAGTATGACTTTGAAATAGAGATGGGTTGGGACTGAAATACCCCATACAACCACTCTAGTACTTGGAAAGCAATGTGTTAGGTTCTTAGTACCAAAGCTCGCAAAGAAAGTCAATTTTCACTTCCATCTTGCTATGTGCTGGGTGGAACAGAGAGAAATAAGCTTGGGAGACAAAAACCTGTAGAGAAAGAGAAGAAGGGCATGATAACAATGAGCGCTGTGCAACCTCAATCCTTAGCGCTGAGTTGCAGGGGGAGAGATGCCACAGGAGCCCTGGTTTTTGTAGAAAGCAGGAAAGTCTCTTTTCAAGCTGCATTTAACACCATCGTAGCCCCCTTTGAGCTACACACTGATATAGAGAAGGCTTTGTGGTTTTTCACTGTTCTGGGACAAGCAAACTCCCAAATAACACCTAGAGTAACACAGTGTTTCTGGCATAATTTAGGGCCGTTTTCTGCAGGGTGGGAAGCTATGCTGGCCCACCAGCACAAGGTCTCTTCTGATTTTTTTTGAGTGAGTTTCAGCCTTTTCTCTTTTCCTTTCTCTTCCTTTCATCTGTGATTGAAAAGGGAATCTGAGACGAGAAAAGAAGGCAGTTTGAAGGAGGTTGAACAATGCTAACCCAGAACACAAAGGGTGGAGGTGTATCTGTTCACTGCTGGCATGCAGCCATCATGGTTATCAGCTTAATAGCATAACTTAACAGAAAGAATTACACTCATGACCTTCTGCTCCAACAGCACAAGCTTCTATCACTTGAGCTAAAGGAGAATCTCCATTAGTAGTTGCTCATTGTCACAGGGCACGTATCCCCCTTTTGGGCCAACCACTTATTAAGGACAAGATATCATAAACACTTGAACAGCTCTGATTTTGTCCAGTAGAGGGAAGTGGATAGACACAAACACTAACTCAATATGTTAGAGAGAGATATCATCAACGTATTAACCGCATCATGCATGATTGGCAAAAAGCGTAACGATTGCAGGAGAACCTTGTGTTTCCCACCGCTGCCAAAATCTCCATATTGACAAAGGATCATTTCCACTAGAATCGCTGCTTATTGCACTGTCACTGTTAAAAGCCACAAGAAAAGAGTAATCTGGATCACAAACCAATTTACCTTGTTGCAGAAAATACCGCGTTGATGTCTTATGAGCAACTCTCATTAAGTTCCATTTTTTAAATTAGGCTATTGAGGGAAGAGGACTATTGAAAAATACCTTTAAGTGAGAGGCAGTCATAAGCTGCATTTCAAAAACAGGTCCCTTTTTCCTTCAAAATAGGAATGGAATAGGAAATTACATACTGCCACAGGACTCCTCCAACGTGAGAACTCCAAAGCATTTGGATGCTGGATTTCCACTTTAGTGTTGATGATCCGCATTTCTTGGATAACATGATAAAAGCAAAACATTTCAGAACCTGCTCATTTCTAGACCACTACTTTCTTGCTTCCACTAGCCCAGTGGCTGTTCCCTGGGGAGCAAGATGGTTACTGAATTTAGAATTGCCCCACTTCAGCTTCAGCTGTGTAGGTACTACCTACCCAGCAGGGAAAAGAAGAAAAGTGTTTGCTTTGGAGTCATGTGTTTGGATTGTAAGTCCTTTTTTCAGCGTGCCTTAAAGGCAAAGATATACCATTTAATAGCCATAATCACTGCTGTACCACGGAAACATGACCAACCATATCAAATATTCCAAAGCATTCTGACAGGCAATTGTCAGCCCAAGATTTCTTTGGAAAGCTTTCCCTGTCCCTTGAAGCTGTCCTCTCTTTCTCTTTTAATGCTGGATGATTCTCCACAAGGTCCACCAGCTCCTTTCCTCTCCACTGGGTTAGCTGGAGTGTCCAAATTTTACACGATGCCAACTGGCTTGCAACCAGCCATCTATAGAGCAGCTCCTGTTCCAGAGCCATTTTCTCCCCAACAACTTTGGCTGTTTCTCATCTTCATCCCTTTCTGAACAGAACTCAGAAGTCCCCGTAGAGGTTTTATAACATCCTGAAGCCTTCATCAAATGGTAAATTGGTATTCTGTTAGGCTGTCAAAAAGGATTAGGAGGAGGGATCTATTCTTCTTCTTATTCTCATTCTTTAATGGCAAGTTACATTGCTAGCCTGTCCACTAAATCACATGAGGCAAAGACTAATTTACTTCATACCAAAGTAGAGAGAAACTAAAAAAAAAAAAAAAATCTCCCACTTAGGACATGTGCTGAGAATTCAGATAATTCCTGTGCTACCATAATCTTATTTTAAGAGCTAGCATTTTATTAGCATGAAATTGTATATTACCCCTGACTGCTTTTTTCTTTTGTTTTGAAAGTATATGTACACCCATTTTAAGTAATTGTGAAGCTTTAGAACATTTCACATTTGAGAATTTCATCAAAATCATGAAGAGTTAATGTTTTGACACTTGTGTTCTCACAAGGAAATTTTCAACTAGTTCTGTGAGAATCTTATTCGCATTCTTTGTCAGGGATCATCTCTTTCATCTTCTCAAAAAGAGTTTGAGTTTAGCTGGAAACTAAAGATGCTATGTTTACCAGCACCGTTTTCACCTTTACACATACGTGTAGATGTCACATTGCAGCCGGTATCACTGCTCGTGGGTGTAAACATGAAGACTGATAGGTACAGTCTCTAAGATGGAGTCCTTAGAGAAGGAAGAGATGTGTATTGTAACGTTAGAAACCTGATTCTAAACCCAGTGCTGTCTGAGTGTGGACTCCTTCAGTGGCTAGGGACATGACTGGCCTTCAAAGGAGAAAGGGGGAGATGCCTTGAAAACAGGGAGGAGGGAACAGAATATCCACAACTGGCTTGATTCACCCCAAAAATTCACCTTCTGTACTCCTCACTTCCACGTTTGGAGTGCCGACAAAAATGACATGGTTAATGCAGCTCTTTGTATTTTGCCATTATAATGATATAGATAGTGATGGGACAGATTAGGTTAATTGCAAGAATGTGATTGGTAAATGTAACAGAATAGCAGGCAGTCGTGATTGCACTCTCCAAATGCAGAGCTACGGGTTCAATGAGTGTTAAAGCTGAGCTGCATCCTGCAAGACCAGAATGAATGCCACGCATTTCCAAGTATAAGAAATCCTGCATAAATAGGACATTCAATTATTTATGAATAGACTCTAAGTCAGTGATTAATTAGCATTTTAAATGTGGTTGATTAACACATTAACCCTATTTTATGAAAACTCTTTTAAAAGATACATATTACATGTGCTTCCATTTGATTTTCACATTTCTGATGTCTTTCATCTGTTAGATTACTGTGTCCTATAAGACTTTCTAGAACGTTTAATTATTTACTTTACAAATGCAGGATGTTATAATGATATTTGTAAAGAAAAAGCTAGGATAATGAATATACAATGCAGTATTAGCAGCTTCCCCAACTGTTGACAGGAGGTTAGGGGGGTATGGGTGGAAGAAGAAGGAAAATCAAAACAAGATAATAATGTTGCACTAGATGTATACAAGTGAATATGCAATAAGCATTGGGAATAGCGTACAAAAGCAATAACATAATTTACCATTCTGTATGAAAGAACTATCTGAAGTGTTTTTGTCTGTATTGAAGGTAATGTTTGGAAGCCTTCACTGGAAAGCAGAATATAACCTAGAAACTGTTTGCATTATCAGTTACAGAAGAAAACATTTACTTGTTTAATAATCAGTTATTTATTTCTATTATTAATTATTCATCCATCTCTCAGCGATTACTAGCATACTGACTGCTCTTGTGCCAAGGGCTGGGATTTACTTGCCAGACCTAACAATGAAGACAAGTTTCTGATATCTGAAAATATTTAGACCTTATAAATAGGAGAGAAAGGTGGGAAAGCACACCCCCCCACACCCACCACCCCCATCAGTATCTCAGTTAATTTTAAATTGTTACTTTCTGTGTAGGTTGTTCAACTACTAGAGTTGCCTAATAACCTAAGTGATACTACTTTGCCTAACAACCTAGTAGTCTTTCCTGTATATTCGGCTAGAAATCTACATACTCTTCTCATGTAATAACATGAAATTATGCTGGGAGTAAAACTACCAGAATTGGCCTTTTTTCAGAGGTCTTGTCTCGTGACATACTGAATGCTGAAGACATTCAGCTTTCAGGGCACTAAGCATCTCATGAAGGTCTGTTTTTAAGGTATGTACCTGCTCCTCTTCAATAAATATAACAGTCAGTATTCTTACATGAAGGCACGTGCTTGGATGTTTTGTTTAATCGGCTCTGTCCCTATTTCTGCAAAAGGGTTTGGCAATTGGTAGTGTTAGAGTTTACTCTTCACCCCCTACATTGTGAAAGGAAAAAAGCCTTGCAAAGATCACTTGAAACTGTGCTTGGAATTTTCCAAAGTTAAGCTGTGTGTAAAAAAAAAAAAGGGAGGAGAAATGTGTGATACCGATAATCAGTCAACTAGCTCTTCAGCTGAAAAATGGCTAGTTAGCAGGGAAATCGTTAACGCACAATATAGATCTATGGACCAAGGTAATAGAAAAATATGTCATTATGAAAAAAGACATAATTGATGATTCTTACCTATCTTTATCAGTGAGATTATTTGTGCAGCGTGACAAGCACTCTGCCGTATACTTGTATGTGTATACTTGCATACTTCTTGTATACAGAAGCAAGCTAACTGTTAATGTCATCGTCCTGCTACTCAAGTCCAAGGGCCTGATTCTTCTCCAGAATTTCCTCATTTTTAGTAATGTTATTTTGCCTTCAAATCTTTTCCTAACCTTCATAGTATTATCTTTCCTATCTGAAAAAAAAAAAACCCAAACCCCAGGTACTTAAATTTTTAATTGGTTTATTTCTATTTTAGGCCTGGAAATACAGGCTAAACTCCTTTCTTGAGTAGAAGATCATGTCAGTGGAGGCAGGCACATCAAAGTGAAGGTCCATATCTGTAAGGATGGGAATTGGAGTATCTGGCCAAGTTGCATGTGTTCTATGCGTTTAGGGACTATATGCAAGGGTATGTGATTACCATATATCAGGAGACTTGTGGAGCAAGTTCAGTGAAGTCATTACGATGATATCATTGCTGGTAGCTGTTACTTTACATTACTAGTGGCCATTACTGTAATCTAAATGGACATTGGGAGGAGATTATGGTGAAAGGTGCTAATGGCTTGCACATTAGAGGTCATTAACATATAAGCACCCAGGATGAAAGTCTATGTACAAAGAGTTAAATAAATTGTGCAGCAGCTTACCCCAGGGAGTCATTAAAGGTATTATGCAAGTTTAAGTACTTTTCTTTATCTGGGCTATTAGACCTTTCAAACTAGGAGGTCTAAAGGAAGAGCTTCTGAGTAGTGGTTTTCCCAGGTGTAAAATCAAGCCTGTGGGCTGGAGCTGAGGGTGGTGGTTGAATGTGGAAGACAATCTGTAGCTTAAGCAGGTAAATCTGTCAGATTTCTCAGATGCTGGAGAAAAAACTGCGGAGTGTGTGCGGTTTTTGTGTTCAAGGGAAGAAGGTGCACCTTTTAGGGCTTTACTTTGGAATACAATCAAATTACCCACTTCATCCTGAGCTGAAAGGATTGCTGTATTATTGCAGTATTTTGCTTCACTGTCCATTTAAAAAGATGAAACAAAACCAAAAAAAACCCAAAAAACTCTAGTAGAGTAGCAATATGCAGAGTACAAGTTCTGGCAATGTATACTATGTATGTATCTGCTATCATAAAGATTTTCTGATACTTCTAATGTAAAACACTAGGTATTGCCAAAATCCTACTGTTTTCACTCCCTGGGATGAATAAATAACGGAAGGCAGGAATAAGTAGAAAAAGGAAATAAATTCTTCCTCTCAGATGAGGGTCTCTTTGCAGAGATGTGTATTTTCTTCCTCCATTAGGCCTCCAGAGCTCATAGTATAAGTAATTCAGAATCTTCAGCTAGCACACAAGGCAGCAACCCAGCTCTACTGTGAGAAGGATCCCTGCTTGTTACAACAACTCTCTATAGCTTGGAGTTTATTTTCAGGCCTTTCCGTTCATGGCCAACCAAGATACATATGCAACAACTGTGGCATATCTTACAGTCTAGTCAAGCAAAGTGAAGCAAGAGTAAGGGATTTTGTATTAATGAGCCTCTCTTGAATTATCTGATTTAAGGTATATGGCTGTGTCAAATTTATATATTTGCTAAAAGTTTTGCAAGACTTAAGCTTGTACGACAGTCCTTCTATCAGAAGATAAGCCATTACAAAAGATAACCAAAATAGAAACCAAGAGTGCAAGGCGGTAGAGCAGTAAACCAGTGCTGTGTTAGGGATAAGAAACAGATTCCATTTGGGGTAAATCTGTATGAATCTTGAGTTACAGTCAAACTTTCTTTCAAATACCTATCATAAATACGCAGGAATCCTGGTCCCGAATCCTCCATACAAGTCTCGGGGTACATAGCCAGAGAATGGGCAGCTTCAGTCTTGCCCAAGGGACTGGGTTTCTCTCCCATTTTAGCATGAGCCCACAAGCTTGTTTACCCTAAGCCTAGTGCTGAAATGATGTCAGGATGTTACTGAAGTGCGCACAATGGCCCAGGAAGGTTTATCTCCCAGTTTAAGCATCAGCTTAAATGCTTTAATGCAACTGTGTGTTTAAGGCATGGACTAGAGAGGAAGAGGACAGTGTGAGAATATTTCCACAGATGTTTTATTCAGGGTTCATAGTAGCCAAAGAGAAATAATTTTGGTTTTGTCCTACAATGCTTTTTGGTCTTCAAAGGCTGCAGATCCTGTAATTAATTGACAGGTAGAAAATAGGCTGTACAGAAGTTAATTCTCTAGGGACTACAATTGCTGCGCCTGTGCCCTCAGTGCCTGTTACAGTCCTGATCCAAAGTCAGTTGAAGCCAATCGATCAGGCCCTAATTGCACACTGATTAGTATCGCTGTGCTTGGCAGCATAGTAAATCTTTAAGAATTAGGAGCTACTGTGTTTTTTGGGAGTAGTTTGTTTCACCATTATATGTGACTGATAACTTGCAGTGGGATTTAAACACAAATATCATATTATTGAGAGACAACACTGTGTTGTAATTGTTGCCAAGATAGTAGATGAAATAGCTCAGCTTCCATTGGAAAAGTTTCAAAGGTTGAAAAGTTTCAGACAGGTTTTTTTTGCAGGTGTAATGAAAGGATCAGCATGTATTTCCCCCAAAGGCTTTCATTTTTCATTTTTATCCTTAAGAGAAGCCAGTGGCACTTCATGGGTATTGTCATTGACTAAGGCACAAAAGAAGGAGAAAAAAGAAACAATTGATAAAAAAAAAAAAAAGTGAATCAAAACATGACTTCTTGTTTTCAAGAAGAAGGGCCAACTTTTACTTTATAGTAACAGCTTTGAGATCAGCAGCTGTGGGATTACATGGCAGAGGTTTGTAAAAAAAATCAATAACTGCTGCTGTTTGGAGAGAGGGAAAGAAAGGACAGCTAACTAGACCAGATTGTAACAGTTCTGCAAGCAGTCACAATGCTCACCTTACAACAGCGCAGCCCTGCAAATTATTAAATAATAAATCACAAAGTCGAACAGTCTTGGGTGGACAGAATGCGTTTGACTGTAAAGCAGACAGAGGCCTATGAATTATTCACATCTCAAGCAAAGATAAAACAAGCAGAGAAGAAATGAGAAGAATTCTTCCAAACAGGTTCTCCTGTACTGAAATATACCTTTTGATTACTGATACATATTTGGGGATTCAACCGGTCAAAGTCATGCCAGAACTAAGAAGTAGGAGACAACTGCAACCTAGGTTTAGTGCTATGGGAAAATCCTGGCATTAATAAGTACCTTCAGAAGTAATGTGCCTGTGAAATATCATTTTCCAACATTAGTATGTTAGCAATTAAGGGGAAAAAAATGGATCTCGGAGAATAATTGTCATAGAAGTGTCAAGATCTCAAGTATTTATCTTTAATTTAGTGAGTTAAAACTTTGTAAAAGCTTATTTTATTAAGAACAGCAAGCTGAAAATCTGCTTATGAAAATGGTGGGAATCTTATGTTTTGATAATTTTAAGCTTCTGACTTAGCTGAAATGGCAGGAAAAGAGTTAAAGCTGATCTTCAATATAAAGACAAGAAGGAAAAGCAGAATTCTCCATTCTGTGGTTTTTATTACTGGTTTATAACATTTAGGTTATTTGAACATAGCTAATGTCCATGACTTACAGAGGAAACAAAATCAATCAGAACACTCATTTTCCTTTGAAGTTGTGGGGTTTTTTTTCCTCTAGCAGAATTTCAGGCTTACTACACTAATGCACCAATATAGCAGAATATGTATGGCCAAATCCTGCTGACACCGACTGAGGCCAGAGCATAACACTCTTGGGCCTGTATTGATGACATGACACCAGAATCTGATCCATTCCACGTTTCTAGAGAGATAAATGGTTTAAAAAAGGCTTCACCCCACTAGATCTGCATGGTTGAAATGATGATCTTTGTTTAAAACTCACTCTTTAAAATTGGATTTATATGCACAGATACTAGTGATTGCCGCCTTTATGATGAGTGATGTGGTTTCATGAAGGATGGAATGGAAACATACTGATGAAGCTCTGGAAAACCCCCTCTCCTTCCTTCTTTGCTCCTTGAAGATCAAGTCTGTGAACAAACATACTTGTGGGAACCTTTCCCGCTACTGACTGTGCTACTACAGTTAGGAGCAGTGATGAAGCTGGTGTGCCTCATCTTCCAGTCTCTTCGCATAATACTGGAAGCTTTACTGTTGCGATAAGAGAGTGTGATGAAGAGGAAAAGGGAGGAAGACCTAACTCAAGGGAAGACATAACTAAGCCTGCTGAAGGCCCCTGTATGAGTGCCCTGGACTCCCACCGACTGGTTGGAAACTTGCATCTTCCAGTAACTGGAAGCAAATGATCTGAGTTTTCCGAGCACCAGCTCTTCCAGTGTCTGGGCCTGTGAGATGTCCAGAAACGTGTGACCTGATAAGGAACAGAGTTGCTTTACTAGCGTAGCTGCCACAGACTGCAAGCACAGACGAGAAGCAGCACACACCAGCTCCTGAGGACGGGAAGTCTGGTTCGGGGTATGAAGGTGGGGCCTCCCCCCTCCACCTCCTCCACAGTCAGACTCCTCATGCCTGTTTATTCCCAGCCCACAGTCAGTCTTTTCATCTGAAATACATAGAATTGTTCAGTCCAGTCTTCCCAATCTCACGATTTCCTGCACTCCAGGCAAATCAATATCGACCTGCCGGTGCCGTGGCAAAGGCTGCATCCAGTCCTTGCTCGTTGCCTTCCAGACCCATAGCTCCCCCAGCTTTTCTCTGCCGGCAGCTCTCAGCCTACTCATCTCACGCCCGGCTGGCTTTGCTTGTGAACCAAGTGTCCTCTTGTGCCAGTGTGTGATTTTCCCTGAGCTAGAGGTTTACCGAGCCAGCTATGAGTTGATTTTCACAGAGGTGAAGATCATAGGGTACAATAAGACTGCGGAATGAGGTACAAAATGTAATTAAAAGAATTTTGGGAGGGATGCAAATGATCAGTGATAATACAGAGGTAAAAGTGATCTACCGCAGAGCTTCGAAGGCGTGGACAAGAGGCTTCAACGTGATAAAACCAAATCTAAAACAGTGAATAAAAGCAACTTGAAAGGTAAATGGCCAATATAGCCAGCTGTGGGAAGGTGGTAGTCCCGTCCTTTGTACAGGCTGTAGGAGAGGGGTGAGTTCAAATGAGAAATTTGAGTGACCAAGCTGAAGGGAGACCTGAAGCAGTTGCAACTGCAGAGCTGACAGCTTCTCTTAGGTATTTTAAACAGTGCAGGCCACACCGCATCCAACTGAGGGGTGCTGATGCATCTCTGGAGCAGCAGAAAATTCCCTCTGGTGCGCCAAAGCTAAGCGGGTATTTTGCTGGTATCTGCTTGCCAACAGCTAGGAAGTTATGCATCACATAGCTGCATTTCATCTACGGGCTCAAGTTTTAGAAATGAGCGCGTAGGTTTTGTATTAAAACTTCAGTTCTTATAAGTTATAGAATCCTGAACAACAGATGGTCAGTGGAAAGCATAGGACTAACCAGAGGATTACTGCACTGGTATCGTCTAGATATTTCAGGTGGACAACTGATGACTTTAGTTGCAGCTATAGTTGATCAAGTTTCTGTACTTGGGGTAGCATAACTGTGACTTGTACTTACCAGCATTTTATTCAGAGCCTGCCATGGCAGCAGGAGGTTTCATCCTTGCTTTAAATAACTTAATCAGGTATGCCAAGAATCCGAATCCAGGCTTGGAAAATTTACATAGAAGTTGGCAATAACTTTGGGGTTTTTTTCCTCTACAGTACTTAGGAGAGAAGGATGCTTCTTTTCTTCTGTGTAAGTCAAAGAAATAGTAGTTTCCAACAGGCCCTTCCGTTTAGAAGTTTGGGTGATATTTATGCACAGGTCAGGCTCGCTCAAATCAGACAAGAGTGATTTGGGCATATGTTTTGCCCTTTATGTTCAATATTAAAGCGTGTTAAAATACTATCTTCTAGAAGATACTGTATTTAATATTAAGATATATGCAGCAGAGGAATGTTTTTTCCTCTTGCTTTTTTCATTAAACAGTAAACCAGAAAACTTCACTAAAGATATTTTGTGCTTACAAAATTTTAAGAAAGGTTTTTGTTATAGCATCAAGTCTCTTTGCTACACATATGCACCTTTGTTTAGGAGTATATATTGCTGTTCCTTCTCTTGCCTGCTGGTTTAATTGAATGTTGCCAGTAGATACTTTTTGTCTTTGGGGCATTATGCAGAGAAGGTACCAGCAATGTAAGCCTTGGTTATGCTGAAGCAGGAACTGCCTGGTAAAGAAAAGGTGAAACTTGTTTTTAAATGTTTGATTTCATCCTTTACAAAAAAAGGTGAGCACCTGCAAAATGTGCTCTGGTGAGTACTATCAATTAAATAGTTGTGAAGTGGATATTAGCACATTATTTATAATACTGTTATATAATGGCTTAGATGGACTGCACTGAAGAAATTAACATGACAGAGGGATGGAAATCATATTAGAATTTGGACTTACTTGAAAGTCAATGAAATTATATTAAAAAAATACCATTCAGAATAAACACTAATGACATGCCTTTTTATTGATGTTTAATTCAGAAAAGAAGTTCATGCATGCCTTGAAAAGCAAAGAAGGAGGACTGCTTTATGCTTAATAATTTGCTTAAACTGAATTTCATACAGAAAATTAATTTGCTCTTAACAACTAGATGACTTTCTAGAAGGGAAAAAAAGTTACAATATTAGATTCTTTTCCTCATATCAGTGCTTCTCAGTATGTTTGAAATATTAAGAACTGGTTGGATGAATACAGTTAGCAACTTTTGGGGTGAACACATTTTTTTCGTGTTTGGTTTCTGGAAATGCAGTTTGCTTCTGGCCATCCTATGCAACTTCATAAATTAAAGGTTTTTAGAGTGTTAACTTAGCCAAAATCTGTGATTAGATTCTGTTGCTAAATCAAGTCAAATATTCCTTGATGATTCTACACAGATATATATATATTGCTCATGCATCCATGTAAAGCTCTCCTGCAACATGGCTACCTGCCCCAGTGCAAAGAGGAGGAATTGGATAATTATAATAAATTTTTCAGCTTATTCTGGTACCTGTAGGTAAAGTTGAAAGACCTGAAGGAAGATACAGGAGGAGTGAAGAATAAATAAAATAAAAGGGGAAAATAAAATAATTCTATCAGCTAAAGATGTCCAGTTTTTACTAGTTTGGAAACAATTTTCTTATCTTTTGGCTAATAAAGCTATCTGTTCTTCTTGGGAAGCACAGGTACTTTGCTTTGCTCACACCTGGAATGCTACTTGCTTCAGAGCAAAGACCTGCTTGCCACTGTAGTGAATGGGCTACACACAGAGCTGCCTGCGCCTCGACACAGGCGTGCTTGTTCCCAGACTCACAATGGGCACTGAAGGATTCTTTTTAAAAATGAAAATATTGTTTAAGGTCAAGTCGGGCATTTTGGTGGATTCAAAGTATTTTACTTCTTTTAGGGAGTTACATAGCTCTTGTTTAATCCTTCCTGTTAATTTAGATCTGTGCTTAAATGACAGTAAGTTACCTCGGAACTGTCAGATTTTTATTTCAAAGTGTCAGCTATTTAACATTTGTTAACTATGCTTTCTTCTCCTGTTTACTTGTGGGACCATGCCATTCCCTGCATTTTACTCAACTTCATTAGTAATTTTGTCTTCTCCAAAACTTAATTTTTTTTTTCTTTGGCATTGATTAATTTTTTAAGTTGTCCACTTCTGTAAGTAAGCTGCTAAACAGGATTTCTGATATGAAAGGCAAAGTGTCTACCAAGACCAAAGTATATAATTTTGAGCTTTTTTTAAATAGGAAATCTTTTATGATAACGAACCTGAAAGAGTCCTTTCAACAGGGATGTTGCCAGATAATCTCTTGCAGTTGAGACTAACGGAACGATTTATCTTGTGGTCTAGAGTTAATCAGTGTGGTTGGTTTTCCGAGTGCTGAATCATTCTGGAGATCTGAAGCATTTTCCATTTAAATAATTTTCTTACATGGCTTTATTCGAAACACTGCCTTGTTGAAAGACACTTCCCATTGACTTCAGTGCTTTGGGTTAGACTCATAATGTCGTGCTAAGTGCCAGTTGCTTTTTCAAGCACTATGTGGAGGGATAGCATTTTTAAATCCATTGTCTTTAATTCTCAACTTGTCTTTAACTATCAAAATGAACCAAAATATAGATGCTTTCCATTCATGACTCCTATTTGAGAGAACTGCTAAGTAATTTGCCATGAAAGCAGTTATAGAAACTGGCTCGTATATTTATTTGAATCATCTGCCTTCAAGGAGCTATCAAACAAGTTCGTAGCTGTGTTACAATGAGCCCCAAGTTCTAATTAGTGAAACTAACCTGACACATGCTTCCTCTTACTGGCTTTTAAGTCCTTTTCTATTGAATCTTTTGGAAGTGCTAGGGAGTGTGCCTGGAAGAACTAATAATGTTATTGCAGTGTGTCATCCTGGAGTCATTTAAATGATATGTGTGTTCCAACACTAACCTTTGAGGTTATTAAGTCCTGCCACAGCAGGAGCAAGAGTCAAGAAGCAATTATATGCATGATTAGTTTGTCAGTTTTCCAGAAGTTCTTTGGGCCGCTGTTTGTCCTGCCTTGGGTCATTGCGATGAGGATTTAACACTAAGGTTTGGGCTGATAGTGCGTGTTGATGTTAGGCTTGGCTCCCCCCATTCATCAGTGCTCAGAGAACAAAGCTAATCATGGAAAGCAAAATGTGCTCTAAGCCTCACTTGACAACTCTGAAAGGAGGTAAATGCATTATTTCATGGGAGTTTAAATTGGAACACCTCTAAGTTCTCAGTCAGGAGAAGGTCTCAAACCATAAGTTATGAAAAATAGTTTCTCTTCATCCTAATGTAGGAGCTGGAAAAACTTTAAGCAGTTTTAATTGAGCTACAATAACCTGTATCTTTCTGGCTTTTTAGTTCTGCTCACATCCTCAAAATAGCTGCTTTGTTGTTCTGAAAATATAAACATGATCTACAATGGCCTTGATAAAAATATTAAATTAGGCCACCCATCTCCTGTAATGTGTGCTCTTTGCAGAGCAGACAATGAGGGAAATCAATTAAACCATAAAGCATAATAATGTTAACTCTCCCCCACCCCTGCACGCACAGAATACAGAGACTATACGAAAGAAATACAGAGCCTTTCCTTTATGGCACTGAGAATTTTCTGCATGCACATTCTTTTGCCATTTCATGGATTCATATTCTAGTGTTGGTAGAAGGCCCCATTAAAAAACATGTCATGAAATCGAATTTCTCTGGGCTCTTCCAGCCACAAGTTCTGCATAGATGACAATGAAGTGAATTGTCTGCCTGGCTCAGAAACTAAGTTGTCACTCTCCCCTCTGGCAGCAAGGCAGGCCAAACTCATAAACAGCTTTCCTCAATTTTTTATTTTTCCAACAGAGGTAGACAAACTGGAACTTCTAACATCTTAAAAAAAAAAAAAAAAGGAGATATCTTGTTTTAATGCTGAAGTTCCAAGAATATCTTTAGACATCATTGCTGTAATGTAGAATTAGAACTTTTGAATGCAAGCAAAGCACTGGAATAGATGCTCATATCTTTGGGGAGACCAGAGTGGAAAGACTGAGCAGGCCATCAGGGTGCTCAGTAAAGTATGGGGAGCAGGTGACCGTATAAGCTGTCTCTTGGGGTGCTCAGAGTTTGCAAGGTTTATTGACAATATTTATGGGACTGGAACTGTTCACTGCTGAAAAGGGAGAAGGTAGGTTAACAATGTGCAAGTAGATGTGTCTTTATGATGATGATAAATTATTGCTTGTAGGTTACAATGAAGATATTGTAATGTCCATCCTAATGGTTAGTGTAATATTACTTATAAAGAGGATCAATAGATGTGTTTTTAAAAAAATCAAGACATGATTTTTTTTTAAAGTCACTAAAACTGGCCGAACCAGCTGGGTTGAAGCATACATCAACAAACAAATGCTGCTGATTCCAACTATTGTTTTTATTCTCTGAAAAATGGATGGTTTCATTACAGAATTTGTTGGGTCACCTTAAAAAAAAATTCCCAGTTGATCCATAATGCTGCAACTGATGGATTTACAACAAAATCCATATCCGTTATTTTACATACATTTTGTTGCTTAAGAAGAATATCTTAATATAACAGCTGATACTTTTTAAATCCACATTGAAACAACTGTTGGATTTTTATACTGTTGTAAAACTCTTTGTAGGGTATTCATAGAAAATGTTTTATTAATTGCCATATGTTTATTGATTTCTCTTTCATGTTCGTTCTTTTGTTCTTTCTTTGTAGTGGCAAAAGATCTTTCTGCATCATCATTTGCAAGTTATCTAAAATGTCAAAGGTGTTCTTTTGAAGTTTATTATAGATCACATGCTGTACAGGCCTTGACTTTGGCATATTTACAAAAAAAAGTACATACTTTGAAAGCTAAAAAAGAGATTGGGGCTGCATTAGTTAAAAAAGGAAGAATATTTCCCTACTTATTTCCTCCTTTTTTTTTTTTTAATTTAAGAGGAATGTAAACAATTCTCTGTTTTAGAAAAACTGATGTGTCAGGTAATTGTTGTTTTCTTTTGCCTATCTCACTGTATCTCACGTTAGTATCATAAAACAGATTGTATGCAATCTAGACTTAATCCTCCTGGCAGGCATGTTACATTAGTACTCCATCAGTAGACCAGAGAAACTAAGAGGGGGGAGAGAGGCAGCGTTTACTGTGGTAGGACTGTTCCTTTTTTCCAGTCGAGAATGTAAAAAATTTGGCACTGTGATCTAACCAAATGAACAAGGGCATGTGAAGTCATTTTGTACAGCAGCAACATCTTAATGAGATGGTGTTTCTGAGACGTGTAGGGTTTGCTGTGTTTCCCCTGTTCTGGCTGCTTACAAAGAGCTCCAAGCATTTGGATGTGGGAGTGGAACAAGTGGCCCAATAAAAAATAAAAAATAAAAAAGTTAATAGCACTATTCACTGAGTTTTAAGCTAGCTATTGATGTCTAAGTCAGCAGATCTTTTCCTTTTGAAACCAGAAAGTAAGTGGGGCTTTTTTAAGCATAACCAGGAAAAACCTGTGCTTTGATCTAAAGGTGGTTCAAATGAGATCCACACAGAGTTAATGCCCAAGCATGTCAAACTTCTTTTTTTTTCCTTAGGAGAGAACCAAGCTCTGCTACTTTGGTTGTCTGAAAATCTCCCCATAAAAGGCTTCTTGAGCAAACGAGCTGGGTTAAAACATGGATAGGTGCTGTCTGCTACCCCTAGTACATGTGAAGAACAAGCTCCCAGAGTGGAGGGTGTGATTCCACCATGCCCCCTACCCCCCCGCCCCTTATTTATTTATTACTTTTCTGATAATTAATATTTAGAAGCCTAATAAACTGCATGTGAAGACTGTGCAGAGCTGTGAACGCAGGGACCCAAGACAGAGGTTGGTTAACATGGGATGCTGACATGCGGGAACATGGGTCCAGCAGCAGCAGGATTTCCCCATCCTTTACGTTACTGGAGATCAAAGGAGTTACTCCTAATTGTCACTAACCTGAGATCAGTTCAGCCAGGCATGCTTAAGGAGAAATATGTTTCATATGATAAAGGAGGAAGCAGTGGCATCATGAGCACTTCTCTGGCTCGTCCAAAACCTCATTTTGTTGTTTGTAACTCCTCCTGTGAAAAGTCTCTGCTGAGACACTGTCCTAGGTTTCAGCAGCAGGGAATGCTGCATTGTAAGTTAGTGCCTTCTCAGGTGAGGGGTTATTTAAAAACAAACAAACAAAAAATTCAGAGTCCTTCTTTGATGGTTTTCAATCATTAAAAAAAGCCCTAGTGTTTTTAAGAGCATGCAGGATCTACAGATCTTGTTTCGGGGGAAGATGTCTTTGGGTCTATTTACTATTTATTACTTAACCTTTTAACTCTGATTTTCATTTGGCTTTTCTTTTCTTTCTGGAAATGTTGATAATTGTCAAGCTAACTTCCCACATTCCTGGGTGGCAGTATTTCAGTGATGGGTCGGCTTTCTATAAATAATGTTTGTAGATGATTGCACTGAAAGGCCATATGTATACTTCTGTAAAGAAATCAGTAAAAATGGTGCTAAAAATCAAAGACAATTAATAGGATCATTAAGACTGATAGATTTTATGGCTGCCTATAAAGATGAAATATAAAACAAAATTACCAGCCTTTTGAATTTAAAAAGAGCTCTGGTAGGTGAAGATGAAGTAAAATTGAAACATCTGCTACTTGCAGGTAAGGTTAAAATAATCAACATTTCACCCTCCCACTGAAACAAAATATTACCTTTGCCAGTTGTCATTCTGGAACTCCAAATCTCCCTCTTTATGTTCCCTTTTAAATCATTTTCTTTCCATGCACTTTGAGAGGAAGGTGTAAATATATACCCTTAAATGATAGGTAGAAAAGCAGATGATGCTGCTGCACTTCGGGTGAATAAACGCACTTTTGCATCGAGGTGCTGTCTGCAGGCTTAGGAGGCAGAATTTTCTATTGAAATAAGAGAATGAGTTTTTGAAATCTCTGTGGGTAAAATTCACTCCTGGAGGCAGGACAGGGCCCATGTGTGATGTGCATCTCTCATGACCCTGTCTGGGGATGCTCGGGTGCCTGGATTGTGGTTGCATTTCAACAAGGGTTGACTATCAGCTTCACCAAATAAAATGCAGCTCAAATCTGTCCATATACAGTTCTGTGCCAGGGTGCTGGTACCTGATTTTCATGGGAAGCAAAGTAATTTCTACCTTTTAAAAATAGAAACAGCTTAAAAGTTTGACCTATTTAAAAAAGATTCAATTAAAATGAAAACAACTTTCTTGTATTAAATACCATTAGAGTATGGAATGAGGGAATTAAGGGGCTGAGGAGTTTTACTTTTTCCCAACACTGATTTCTCCCATCATTTTAACAGGGATTCAGGAGGCAAATGCAGAGAGGAAGCATGGGAGTTTCGGGGGACATTGCAGGGGAGCGTTGACTGTGGGGAGCACTGTTTCTGATCCCTATAAAAGCAAGTTGTACACGGAGAGGACAAGAATAGGAAAGGGTACTGCGCTGTCCACCTTTCTGGGACTGTCGTTTTGATCTGCCCGTCTGCCCTGTGTAGTGCTCACCGTCTCCAGGCACTTTACGCCTCAGCCACACAGAAAACCCCATCTGCTCCTTTTAATGATTTCTGTTTGATGAATTTTTCTGTATTCATAAAGGGAGATGCTGTCACAAGGGACAGCCTCAAGCACACCCACCCCTACAATCTTTATCAAGCTCCCAGCCATAATCATTCAGGCTCTGCTCCCAATATAGCACAAGCCCTGCAGAATCAAGGGTTCGCTGGCAGCCGGCTTCTGATTCCTTCATAAACTGTAATTCTGATGCTGCAGGTTTAATTAAGTACGTGGCAGTTAATCAGCCACTGAAAACAGGGGCCTCCACTGGGGAATTACCTGAGTGAAAACAGACCAAACATGAAGGGGCTCCCTTGAAACTCTAGCACTCGTGCTTCGACAGTGAAATGGAAAGAAAGTTATCAAATAAAATCTGTTTGCTTGTGGCTGTACTGTGACAGCTTTGTTAGTCCTAACAGATGACAAGGATTATTCAATCAATATAGATTTACTCTGAGAGTTTTGCTGTTTTCAGGCACCTCCAGGAAAATGACAGCCATTAAATATGTACAAAGGCCAGTCCAGGGCCTATGGCCTCTAGCTTTAAGCTGCTGCCTTTGCTGAGTTATGTCAGGATCAATTTTTTCTAATAGATATCACTTATCCTACATGATAATCAGCCTATCATAGCCCATTGATTACATGACAGCCTGATTTAGGTCTGGTCTAGAAGATAAGAAACACAGGGAAATCTCTTGCCTGGATTGTCAGGGAATTAAAATCCTCTGTCAGAACTCTTCCCTGAAGTTATTTTGTATGCATAGAAGCCAAGGAAGCTGTTTTGCCTGGCTCCTCTCTCATACATCACCCTCACTCCCATGTAGCACCCTGGAATTGCAGAGAGCCATAGCTGAAGACTGGGGTCCACCACGTTTATGTCATGTGAAATATGGAAAGGACGTCCGAGGCTGGTCCAGTCGATGAGCACTGATTGTTGTTCCAGTAAGAGCTGTTGTTTCATTTTGAAGGCTCCACTAGATTGATCATTGTATTTAGGAAGTTCCACAGTTTAGGATCTGAGTCAGGTGAGCACTAGATGTGATCAAACAGAAAACTGCAGAACTACAAAGACAATTGCGGTTACCAGCTAAGCATGAGATCACATCTTCTTTTTATATGACTCCAAATATCTTATTTTTATTTCCATTAACAATGTTTTCTTGAGCTATGTTGCAGTTAGTGCTACTGTGTTTATTGTGGTGCTGGAGCTGAGGTTCCCCATTTTTCGTGGTATTCAAGAAGGGTCAGGGAAGGCATTTGTGTCTGAAATGTCTGGAAAGCCAGCCATTCCAGTGCTCTTTGCTGAATGAGATTGCTGGAGTCCTGCTGGTGAAAGCTAAGGAAATGGGAAATGCCCTCCTTAGCTTGCATGAGAGACTGTTGTAAGGGATCCTTTAAACTGCCATCTAGGTATACACAAGCTTTTACTGCCCATCAACATTGGAATTGATCTATCTCCTTTTATAGAACAGTCTCCTCTTTTTAGCTCTCTGAATCCGACTGGAAGTCTTACAAAGATTTGGCAGTATTCTTCATATAGATATGACATAGATTTGGCTAAACATATGATAGTGTGTTTCCTTGTTTTGTTCTGCAAATCGCAGATAGACATCTGAAACATTCCTTTTTTAAATAAGTAATTGCTAGGGTTGCCACATGACAGGGATACAAGTCCCAAATGAGAGGCAAAGTGTCTATATGCAGTCTCTTTTAAAATATGGTTTAATCTGTGAAATTTACTGACAGAGTTGTAGCATACAAAAGTTTCAGCTCATGTACATGAATTTGCAGGTTTTCTTCATCAAATTCCATCATCTAGTCATATGTTCTATCTAACTTGCATGAAGAGGAATATTTGGAAGTGCACTTAATATAAACAGTAGTAGACACAAACTACAAATACAGTGGTTTATGTCCTGCCTTTTCTGTTTAGAACATGATATGCTACAGTTGTCCTTCAATGTATTATAAAATCTTGATTTTCCTGTGTACAGCTTTGTATTCTTGAATTTTCAAAGGCAACCACAAAAGCAGTACCATGTGCATTTCAGATATTTCTGGCGACCAAGTCTCAAGACTTAGTGAGATAGCATAGCAATCTTCTACTTCCTGACCACATCAAAAAAAAAAAAAAAAAGAGAGAGAGAAAATAGACCTGTCTACTTTGCTTATATTTCAGTATGCTTCTGTTAGGGTTTTTAACTCATTGCTCATTCAGATTCCAAACTGACAGTACGGTAATTTCCAGAGCAAAATAAAAAGTTTTATATCCAGATGTGTAGTTGGAATAGCTACCAGATCCATTTGTCATTAATAGTTTTTGCATACAGTCTGGTCTGATGATTCCTTCATCATTCAATCTCTGCTTCTAACCTAGAGTGCAATAATTCACAGTCTTTACTGACAATTTTATTATGACTATAGATCAAATATATATGGGAGTTTTGGGGTTTTTTTTAAGTAGTTTGTTTTCACCACAAAACAATTTGTAAACATAGCAGAGCTCTGATTTCAAAAAAGGTGGTGGTGAGGAATTGATTTTACTATGTTAAAGAGAATACTGGTGTTCACTGGGGAACCTCTGGTTTTGCTTTTAAGGTCCAGTTAGCTTTATTTTCTGTAGCTTTTACCATCTTTTGTTATGTGTTCTTTTGAAATTAAAAAAAAAAAAATCATGGTGTTATAGATCACGTCAGTGTATGGGAGTAGATAAAACTGTACTACATTAAACTCTAAAGAAAATTATGCTACTGTATGTTCCAACTATCAAACAAATCAAATCTATGTTTCATGTGAGAAAATACAATGAAGTCCAAATATTATGGGGAAAAAAGGCATTTTTGTTTCACTAAGGTGTACATGTTAAATAATCAAAGGATTCAACATGACAATATGGTTATAGATAGTTATCTTAAGTGCCTTCTGTGGTGAGGAACCGAAATTAAGAACTTGAACAAAACATGATACATGAAAGTGCAGGTTCTACAAACACTGGGTTGCTTATTAAAACTACTTTGATCCCTCGTTTCTTTGATATCCTAGGTCTTATAAAGAATTCACTTTCAGGGGTAAATATAGGTAGTTCAGAGAGACTTTATGACATACTGTACATACTGCTCTTCCAGAGACACTTTTTAATTACTTAAGGAAAAAAAAAATCCAGCAAGAGAAAAATGCTGATAGAGTCACTATCAACTGATGTTCGTTTCTAACTGCTGATTATTTTGGTGTAACCTATTTGAATAACGCTCCTCGCGGAAGCAGGTCAGGCTTGGGAATCAGAACAGATCTGCTAACGTTCCAGATTAGCAGGATGAGATGTGGGTTCACACAGCAGATGAGTATATGCTTGTCCCTAAAGGGATCACATATTTGCTTGCTTCTCTGAATATTACCCAGGCACCCGCCAGAAAAGCTGGATTTTTGCTGCTGTTCACTACCTTGGCTCTCTGAGCAGGACTGCAGGGAATTCTCAGAGAAGAGAAGAATCAATATTAATAATGTTTATTCTCTTTTTCAAATCACTTTGAGACCCTGCTTTTTAGTCACCGAGGCCTGCATGAGACTGGAGGTAGTCCTGATGAAAATACGTACTGCTATTTTCAAATATGCTGCTCTAGTTTTTACCTTTGTTCTTTAAAACTACTGTTTTAAATCCAGGGCAATATTACAGATCCTTCACGCTTGTGTTTCAGAAATATGGGTTCAGATCGTGCCTTTTCTGTTGAGGCTTTTCTGCATAACAGGCAGATGCTAAAACTGGTGCTGTGATGTGAGGCTGAGTGGTGGGCAAGATCAAGTTCAGGTAATAGTCTGTAGTTTCTTTGTAGTAGGTAACTGCATTGTAGGCCAAGCCTTTATTTTATGAACTTCAGTGGGATTATCTTCTAGCAGTCCAAAAGGTTCAGTGTACATTTTTAGGCCCAGAAATGTGAGAAGACTACTTCTGATGAACCCCAGTTCTCCAGTTGTTGAATGCTATGTGGACAAGCAAGTATGGCGTATGTGTTGGGAGTCTAGTGATTATCAGGTAGCATGAAATTCTGACTTGAAATGAACCAGTGAAATCTAATCTTGATACACCCTGGGTGTATAGGGAAAAAGGATTCTTGTGTTACTTTGGTCAAACGTGCTCTAAACACACGTAAAATGCATGTGTCCTGAAGCTCGGTGCTGAAAATACATACTCGGATAAAAAGTGCACACCTATTTTGACCTGCATGTTTTCTTCTTTGAAATATGGCTGGGATGCTCACTGTTGTCTTGAGTCAAAAGAAGAGTACTAACCAAATGAGAACTAGAAATCCTTGAGCAGTTTTATTAGATTGATTCTGCTTCTTTTATGACTTCTTTGTTTCAACAAGCATTTTAAAACTAAAAACTTAAAGCACATTCAGATTCTAGACGAAAGCATTTTTAATGATGAATACGGACCCTTGCTGTCAGGCAGTTACTGTCAGAAAACTGCCACATTACCAGAGGTCATTTGTTCTGAAAATGGGACCTTTGCACTTCTGAATGCTTTTTTTCCTCCTCTCAATATAGTGACCTTATTAAACCTGTCTTTTTTTCTACCAGAACTTACGGTTATGGTAAATTAATATTTTGTAATTTAAAAAGTTTAATGAACAGATATTGAACACAGTCTGGAAGCATTTCATGTTTCCAAAACCCAAACAGATGCCTTAGTACAGGTTCACTTGTGATTTCTTTACAAGGCAGGGCTCCGGTTCCTTTGCTGTAAATGCCATTTTACATCTTTGGGCTGAAAAGAAGTCACTGGCAGCAACAGAACACCAATGACACCCAATTAAGCAGCTCTAATTCAATCCATCCATGTGCACCAATGGCACAGAGAGGTGTTTGGTGAGAGTGCAAATTTCTACAGAGGCGCTTGGCAAGCCAGGTGTCTACATTATCAAATACCTGCTCTTAAAGACTGCAGCATCTTTGTGAAATGCCCACACATGCAAGGACATCTCTGTAGAGGACAGGATTATCCTTAGCCTTAATCTGTACTTGAAAAATAATGTAGAAATTTCCCCTCCTTCCTGTCTCTCCTCACGTTCCTGTTCACTAGATCATGCTGCCTTTCATTAATTAATTACTTGTCCAATGAACTGCTGGACTTTAATTGGTCGATTCATCTGAAGTATAACTGTGACACAGCTTAGTAATATGTTGAAATCTATGGTAAGATATTTGTCAGTTTTGTGAATCTGCAAATCACTTCTGTGATCAACCCATATTATCTAATGCAATTTCTATAATAATTTAAGTTTATAATCTCCATATTCAAGGTCTTTAGTTAATGAAAGTCCATTTGGCGATGATTTATAGATTTATATTTGGATCTATGTAATTTTTTGTTATAGTTCTTAGAATGACACTACTGAATAGGTGTCTGTGTTCCCTCCTGAAGTCCTCCAATGTTTTGGTGGAGAGCAGATGATGGACAGCTAGAAAAAAAAGAGTTATGAACCTAGAAGAATATTTATTTTTTTAAAATTGCAAACTCCACTTTGTGTCTTCAATATCTCATTGTGATGAAGAATTTAAGATATCACTTTGAAAGACTTTTATTTTAATAAACCATTTCAAAAGTGTTTAACCACTTCACATATAACAATTCCTTCAGACACAGAAGACATAAAAGTAATGTAATTTTCCTTGAGTTGTTATATCGTTTGAGTATGCAAGCTCCACATTAATTGATACTTGAAAACACATAATTTGTCATTTCCAGATAGAGGGGATCCAAACCGCCTGCCTGTAAATGCAGTCCTGTTTGGGGTAGGTCTTTGGAGTGCGCTTCACTCTTTTTTCTCCCTCTTATTTAAGTGACTTAGATCAAACATTCAAGCCCCGTCTGTAACTAATATTGTTTCCCGGCCTAAACAGATAATTGCCCTTCTGGATGTATAAAAGATGTCTCACGGAGCAAAGTGAAATATCATTAATAAAGGAGAATGATTTACTCACGAATTCTTCAAGAAGTAAGATTAATAAGCCATCCCCTGGTGTTAGATATAATCTTCAGATCTCTCTTCACTGCATGACTTATTTTTGCAACAACTGCACTATTCAATCATTAATCATTACACTCAGTGAGCAGTTTATCTATGCTAATGTGCATGCTATACACAAACAACAACTCTCTTTTACATTTGATGAAGGGGGAGGAAAAGGTAGGCTCTATAGCATGATGTGAATGAAATAAAATGAGGCTGCTGTATGATACATATGTTTTCATTCCAGATACAGCAAGTTCAGTTAGAAGCTCTCTCTTTCCTAATGAAAGCAAGATTGCATTTCAATGTGGAGTAATGGTTGTAAGGGAGAAGGGGTGTGTGTGGGCCTTAAACATACATCTGCCCTCTTACCTGTTCTTGTCAGAGTAGAGAAAAGGAGACGCATCTTTGGCTCTTACAAGTGTGCTGATAATGTAACCTGCATTACCCAAAGCAGTTTAGCTGTGCTAGCACAGAACTCTGTGCACTAATTTACTGTGTATTTAAAGCTACTTTTACGTGGTGCAAGCCTGAGCACAGACCACTTCAGAGATGAACTGGGGAGGGGAGGGGAGAACTGCTTTGTTTAGCAGTTGTTGGCAGATTTTTGAGCTTGCACGAACCCTGTGGGTGTTGCCAATCTGTGTGAGCTGGGGTACATAGCAGGTCCCCCTTCAGTTTTAATAATAAAAATGATATGGCAGTAAACTGAGCAGCATTTTACATACCAGCGGGTTTTGTCATCAGTAATAGAGCTCAACTCCATTAGCAGTGACAGAGTAACGCATACCACCCAGTCCAGTTCAGAGTTTGTCTTCCAGCAAATTCCTCTCACTTTCGCTTCATCTTTAGAGAACTGACTTGCCAGACAGCTAATGAACTAAAGTAGTAAAACTGTCATCAAAGAGGAGACTCGTGAGTTCAGGGTATAATACTTCTGAGAGACCTGGACCCAGAATTATAATAAAATAATAAAGATTATTAGCTTCATACAATCTGACATAAATGTAAAATTAATCTCTTATTTTAAAAAAACAGTTGGTTTTCATTTGCCGATATCCACCACTACCCCAGACACATAACTCAGTTCTGTTTAGTTTGTTTCTTCCAAGTACTAGCCATAAAGATTTCTAATATTTTGTGTTTTTTCTTGTTGTGGATGCTGACAGGCATCTGACAATTCGGTTACAGCCGTATGCTTGGATAGATTAATAAAGTGCTTGTGATTAGGGGCTCATTGTTTATTGCCCCAGTGTTCTCTAACAAAAAAGCGACTGAGGGAGAATGGAGCAGGGAAGCCCGTATCCAATCTCTAGACTAAGTTGGCTATTCTACAGGTAATCCTGCATCTGCACCGAGTGGAGAGGAGTGTGGTGTGAGGTGAGGTGAATCCTGCACTGGCAAGGTCAGCGGGTAGAAAAAAAAGAGTGGAGGAAATGTCAAGTTTTGCTTGGCTCTCCTCTGCCCCTGCATAAGCCTTATGGTGAGCGAAAGAGCTCAAGACTTCTGTAATGGAGAAAGATGGTCTGGTGGTGACCTTCAGGGATGGAGGGAAAGTGAAAACACATGTTTTTAAGTGATTGTTAGCATTTTAGAGAGAGAGCATGAAAACAGGGAAGGGGAAAATTAAACATAGGAAATAACTGTTGCATTTCCACATTACATTATTTTGAAGTTATTGAAAATGTTCCGTTGATTTTTTTTTTTCCAGTGGAGAACTTGGTTTTCAAAAACATTTTTATTCAAGCCAATATCTATATAGAGAGAATCTTTCCTAATGACTAGATATTGTTTAATAACTGGAAGGGAAATTTTGTAATAATTGTTGCCTTTAATAGCAGGCTCACCTTTCATGAAAAATCTCCAAGTGCTTTATAAATATTAATTAATGTAGTAGAGTAGCATTCTCATTGTGCAGTTAAAGCAAGGCACGGTGTGTAAATGAATCTGAACTGGCTCTGGGGAAAATCCTCCATTAGATGCCAGCGTCCCACAGATAAGGGATTTTAAGCTATTTTTGGTCCATGGGCTTTTTGGTGAGGGCATGCCCAGTCCTCCCAGCTCAGTCGGCCGTGAGTCCTTCAGAGCCAGCTCACTTTCTGCATGCAGCCGGGGTTTTGTGGTGTGGCAGAAGGGCTCTGTGATCCGAAACCCTCTGCAAAACTGCTGTCCTCTCTGGAGCACTTCTGGTCCCAGCTGTCACTAGAGGGACAAGGCAGGAATCAAAGCTTAGGCATCTTGCTTGTGGCTGCAGTTTTGAACTAGATAATGTGTATCTGTATCAGCCATTTTCATTTCTTCTGCTGTCAAATAAATGAGAGAGTATCCTTCCCCCCCTTCCCTCATTTCTTAATTTAGGAGGATTCCTGAAGGTTTCTCTTACTGGCTAAATGCCTGAGAAAACTTTAGCTGAGCATGCTTGATTATTCTGGAAAGACCTGAGTCTTTCCTGGTGAGGTACCTGACCCCAGTAGCAAGGTACTTACAAAGTGACAAATGGGCACAGCATCTCCACTTTCAGTAGGAGTGCTGGTACCGGCTGCTTCTCCCTTCTGGTGGCTGTGATTGCCATGCGATTGTCATTTAATGTGATTGTCCAGCTTCTACCAACACCCACCCAAGAGGTGTGATAATTAAATGTGCGCTGCAGCTATTGGATGACTTGCCAATTGAAGAGAAACGTGCCCTAGTTTGGATCAAGGGCTGCATTCAGATCCAGAAGGTTTATGGCGGGTTCCCACAGTAATACCAAATCCCTGTTTGTGAACGAGAGAATCCTAGTTTGGTTCGTATTTACAAACCACACTGTCATTACCACTGATGCAGTATCAGCTATGATAATTATCACTGTGCCTTCAGCTTCAACAGAGCAGACATTTGTCTGATCCACGTGGAGGGTTGCCAAGTTGGCTTGTGGTATATTTGCTGAAATTAGATGGCTTTTTTCAGCTTGGATTGCACCAACACCCACTCATGTTAACTGTGAAGGAATTAGTGTGGTTAAAATGACATTTCTGATGTTGTCTTATGAAATTTGAGTTCTGAATTATGAATTACAGTAATATGACTTCTGTTCCATTTAGTGACTCGGTGGAATGTAACGTTAAGATATTTTGACCTTTTTTGGCAATTGCAACTTGAAGAAGGTGGTAGCTCTAGATAAAATTAGAGGATACTCTCATGTTAACAAACTGAAAGTTGCAAAGTTTGGTTTTACAAAGCAAACATTCACTCTTCCAAGCTGCCTGGTGGTCTACTCTGGTTTGTGTTGTTTTTCCAATACGCTACCTAAAAATCCTTTCCTTTAATTTGTCATGAGAAAGGCCTCCTCATAAAGAATTTTTGCTGTGGTTTAAATTTTATTCAGTTGGAGAAAATAGAAACTGATATTCAGAAGAGCACTTTTCTCCAATAATAAGATTAGTTTGTGCATAAAGTAAAAAGTTTTATGACAGTCTTTAGCACTGTTCTAACTGCAGATTCATGGGTGTTTTTACCAGTGGTTTTAGTGGGAGGAGGCTTAAGCCAATGCTTCTTAAAATCTCAACTGGGATATTTTTCCATGTAATAGCCTGGGACTGAGCCACATGGAGAAGTCAGGGAGTCTGTTTTCTCCGTATGGTTGAGAATACCTTTCAGGAGCCAGAGATACAGATGGGAGAGAAGAAAATCCTGGTTGCATGCAATCTGATGAAAGAGGTTTGTTGGTCAGTAATTTGTGAAAGATAGCGCTATTTTTTCAGTCAAGTCAGAATACAGATGTTAGGTGCTGCCTCTCCCAACCCAGTCACTGGAGTAGGGCTCACAGCTCCCTGCTGCAGCCTTGAATATCGGCTAGGGTAAATACACGCACTGACTTGACCTCATGAGTTCATTTTATGGTTCATTTTCATACTGTCCTTTATGCTGGTCTCTGTGGGATCGTGGAGCAGATCCAGCCTAAGCAGCAGAGGAAGGGCAGGATGTCCCTTGTGGGGCTGTTACGGCTGCAGCCGAGCAAAGCCCCTTAATGATTCAGATAGATTCGCCTGGGCTTGCAGTGCGAGAAAAATTCACCCTGCAAATAAAGAGCGATGACCGGTGTAGCTCACAGGAATACACCGAGCAACTTAATTATGTTGAGCACAAGTTCAAGCAGTATCTGTATGTAACATATGTGGCTTCAGAGCCTGAGGTTCAGAAAAGTGGGTGCTATATTTTGGTAGACTGTAAACTCGCAGATGATAGCTGGCATTAATCTAGTTAACACGAAAAGCAAATGCATCAGTTATCCCATGGAAAAGAGAGTTGTGTCCTATAGTTGACATCAATCACTGGAACGGATCAATGTTTTTCAATAAGAAAATGAACAAAGATATAATTTCTTGCCAAAAGGATGTTTCTGCTGGAAATGGTGGTTGCTGGCAACATTTTTGTTTTCACTGAAAACCCCAAGACTGAAAATTCTTGATTTCCAGCCTGTCAGTTAAAACAGAAAAACTTTTATAGAGAAACTCTGGTGAAAGCATTGTTCTCATTAATATCTTTTATGAGAACAAAAAACATTTCCTGCTCCACTAAGTGGTTTTCAAATTAAGAATTTTTACCTGTATTCTACATAGGTTGTGCCCTGCTGTTACTGAGAGCACTGTGGCTGTTCTAGGACGTCTGCTGGTGATGCTGCCTCAAATTGCCAACACAAATGTTTTGAAAGTGCAAGAGGATGAATTCAGATTCAGTTGTGTGAAACTTCAGTGAGTTAACTTCACTGTTGTTTCTCTGGATTCATGAAGTGTAACGGGCCATGAATCAGTAATTTTCATTCACAAAAGAACTTGTATATATTCAGGTCCTCCTAACAGTGCTGTAAGAAGCAATGCCTATTAAGCTTTCTAAACTAGTTAAACTAGGTCAGAGTGAGGGAAAACTGTACCAACATTATGATTAAAAGGCACCAGTATAACGATCCTAGATAGCATTGTTGTCTTTGTTCCCATGAGTCACTGCCTAAAAATATGGTTATTTTAGCTCTGTGACTTCTTAAAAAAAAAAAAAAAGCTTTGTCCACATCTTTACAGAAAAGATTATCAGCCTGCTCTTCCCCCTTTCCTACTAGATTGTATGCTGTTGCTAGTTTGCTAGAAAAGAATTGTGCATGTTTTAATTTTATTCTGTCTCTTTTGCCCCTTATTTGAATTACTAATGTCCCTTCCGTTTCCTTCTAAGGGTCTGTGTGTCGACTGGTAAGGAACACATCCTTACCAAATGCAAAATAGTAGCTCCCCTGAAATGTTGCCAGGAGAATGTTTGCCAGGGTTTTTTTTTCAACGGGTTGATTTTCTTCCCCCTCTTTCTCCCCCCCCTTCCCCCCCCTTCTTGTTGGGGAAGGGAATAAATGAAGCACCCAGGATTTTATGATTGGCCCTAATCAGTTTTCATAACAATGAAAGAGTCCCTATTGCATGAATATTAAATTTTGATGAAGCCTTTTTTTGAGGCTGTAGATTTAAGACAGCTTGGTTACCAGAACTCCTCTACTCTGTGTCAGCTCTCTGTGAGATACTGAATATTATAATTTCTATATTTGCTGCTCAGATGTCATTTAATATTAATATGCAAAATACTCATTCCCTTTAAAAATAATGTTCTTATTGTATGATTTATTTGATGTGGAGCTTGGAGTTTTGTCTTTTCTCACATAAAATAAAGCACCTTTCAGTGGGAGATGATCTGTTTCTTCCCGTACGTGTGGCACAAAATGTCAACATTCTTCCTGTCATTCTCAGGCTCAGTGAACGGTGAAGCAAACATCAGGCACTGCTTGCACTGAGAGCAGTAGGGAACTATTGAGTTTTTGTTTTCAGAAATGTGCACCATGAACCTGAAACGTTCAAAGATTTGCAGCCACTGCAAAAATTTCTTATTCGTCCTCCTGTGACTCCTCAAACTTTGATCTGTAATTTTTGCCCCTCAAATTCGTATCTTGTGGCTGTAGTACTTGCACTTGCACAAAATGCAGGGTCAGATTGCTGGTATTATTCCTGCATTTGGCTCTTATTTTGCATATAGTGACTCTAGACAGAACATGCTTTTTTTATATGCTTCAAATCTCTGAGTCTAATCCTATAAACACTTATACACCACATTGCTTAATTGTAACCATCTCCATAATCCCATGATGGATGTGATGAAACTGCTTGCATAAACAAACATTGGAATATGTATATAAACATTAACGTTACGTGTTACCCTGCTGGACTAAAACCAGTGCAAAAATCTCATCCACTTCACCAAGAAACAAGTTGTTGTCCAAAAAGGCATATGCCATGTAAGCTTCCCTGGGAATGGATTTAATTTAGAGCACTGCTTTCCATGCACGGGCTAAGTGAAGCACAATGAAATCTGCTGAGGGCCTGGTGGGCGTGAGTAATGCTGGACTAACTTTGAGTATTTTGGAAGAAGCGGATTTCTGGAGGAATTTGAATGACAAGATTGTAACAAAACACAAAGGCACTGCAAATTCTAAGAATTTGAATCTAGTGAAATGAGGTGAATTGCAGCACTGCTAGAGGGAGCACTGGGGCTCAGAGAGGCTGAACAGCTGATTGCTCCTTCATCATCAGTTTCCCAAAGCTGGGGATTATTTAGACAGTTCTCCAAGTCTCTGAAATCCAGAACTTGTTATCTGTTAATAATAGTATTAACCGTGTATCCTATTCATGTACATTTTGGAGGGTTTCCACATTCTTCTTGAGGTTTGGAAACCAGAACTGGACAGCTTTTCCTAATAATTCCTTTCAGTGTTATGCAGAGGTGCATTATTTCAAATGCACTTTTTTTCATCCTTGATTCCTCTTGTTGAATTTGAACCGAATCCCACTGACCATGCAAGGAAGACTTGCAGTGTCTGACTTTGTAACAATTAATATTCTTATTCATAAAACCCAGATTAAGATTTACAGGTTTGTTACCTAAAATTGCTGCCATTTTCCCTAAGGCTGATGAATCAGATTCTCCTTTTAAAAAAGGAAAATAAGGTAAGGGCCTCAGGATGGAATCTGAAGGTTTTAACTATTCCTGTAGACTATGATGAACTTCAGATTCACATCCACAAGCTTTGCTGACATCTACAAGAGCTATGTGTGTTTATTTCAAGCCAGAGTACGGTGTCTTGTAGTACGGCAGCCAATGGCTTTATTTTCACTTACTTGGATATGATTTACAGTTGTTTGCTTTTAATATATCATTATGGCAAGAAATTTGAAATCGTTCTTAACACAGAATACAAACTCTAAATGTGTTTGGGACTGGAGGGGGGAGTTTTATTATTATTATTTTTTGGAATCTGTGCAAAAATTATGGCCAGCACTATTACAGTCCAAGGGAACACATTGGATTTAACAATGCAAACTGCACATTTGGGGAAGGATTCTTTATTATTCCCTACAGGAAGAATTCTTACACTATCGCTGTGCGCCTCTCCATGGGCAAGGGGAATAAACAAAGCAAATTAAAGTAATGTTGGTTTTGTTTGATTTGCTAGTGATCTGCCTCCAAAGTGAGTTCATGGCTTAATCAGTAGTGTGGGTGGACAACCATCCGGATAATTGTCTGAGGTCCAGTATGTCACATCAGGTTTTTGTCAAAGTCTCATCCAGCTAAAACAGTTCTGGTTTTGTTTTTTTACTGTGACATACCCTATTTGTGAGGCTTTACGAGAAGGCTGTGACCCAGTAAAGTTACAGTCTGAAGGAGAAGGTAGAAGCAAGTTAATGAAAAGAAATAAAATTGGCAAGCGAAGTGAGCAATGTGATATAGCTGTCATGGGAAGCTGCTGTTTCTCGGGAGGTAGAAAATTTGACTTAGGAGGTAAGGAGAGATAAATGGAAACAAATAGAGAGAAACTGAGCTGGAAGGGAAGAAAGAGGAAAAGAGAAAAAGGAAAGCATGCCTGGTGTGAAGTCCAGGTGAAGAGTCCTTGTACACTTGACACTTGTCTACAAGTTTTGGTTGACTGAATCTGGCCCAGAAACAGTTTAAAGCAGGACAGTGTTGTGGCTGGGTAAGTCCTAGTGAGGAACCAGACGTTTTCTAGCACAGACTTACTGGAAGGCAGGCAAGGTTTTAGTCCTTCTTCTCCCATCTCCGATTGAGACTGCTCACTGTGGCACGTTCCCACTGCGTGAGGTCAGGTTGAATAGCTGTGTAACCATTCTACATTTAGAACAGCTTCATGTCCAGTCCTGTAGCTCATAATAACTGTGAGCCTCTTTCTAGACCCAAAATACTATCTCCACCCATTATTCTACCAGCTCCTTTGGCACTATCCCTAGGAACTACTTTTCATCCCATATGGGGAAATGTAGAAAGGGGAGAAGGTTGGTGGGGGCAGCTCAAGGTAGAGGAAAGCCCTCTGGTTGCCTGAAGGTCCTTGCTATGGCTGACAGGCCTTTTTTAATTATAGTGTGCAAAAGTTAGCTGTTAATTGCTTTTGATTACAAATGCAATGGGAGGTGAAAGGGAACACCAATCTCTGTATTTGTGGTTGGAAGCAGAGTTACAGGAAGACTAACATCCAGGCTCTCGGAGGAAATTTGTGGCAAGTCTAAGAATTGAACACAAGTCCTAAGTCCCCAGTTGCTGCTGTAACCACAAGAATCCTGTCATTCTACAGATAGACTCTAAATATGTAGTGATAGGATGTTTATTTTAAATTCCAAAGCATCCCTCACTGAGAGACCTCACTGTCCTTGGCAAATCCTAATATGCCTTAGGAATTTCTGGTGTAAGGGAGACTCAGTCAGTTCTGTAAATTCAGTGCTCTAATCTCGTATTCTTAATTTTTTTTGCACATCAGAAGACTTACAAATACACGACTGTGTGAAGCCTTTTAAATTTGTGTCTGATCCTGGTAGTTGACTACACTAGTTAGGCGTGCATGACTGCACTCCACAAGTGATACAGAGTCATCTCTGCTCCTTTCTCCAACCCCACAAGGAAAGCTCCTAATTTTGTAACTTACTTGAGTTTCCTCCAAGTGAAATCAGTAAGATAAGGATCTGTAAAAGCAAATGGTTCTTCCCATGCTACACAGTATCATAAGTTAAGTAATTAAAAATCATATTTGCTTGCATTTATTGAGCCTTACTATCAAACTACAGTGCGAGAGCACAGAACTCTGGCATTTGGATATGAGTTTGCTTGCATAAATGGGATAAATCTGCTCTTCTGAGATGGTACTTCCCATGGCAGGATTCTTCACACCCCCCCTCTTTGAAGAGCTGTGCAAAAGGCAGTTAATTGTTTTATTCCCAAAAGATACAGACATGTTCTGTTCAGGTTCCAGCTGAAGCTGAGTTGTTCTGCGCCTCTACTTCATGCTGATGAGGCTGCACCTGGAATAGTTGAGTCCAGTTATATCTCTTTCCTATCCCCTCATCCCATCCCTGTTCAGGAGTGATGTGGAGGAACTGTAGAGAACTACCATGACGGTCCAGGGCCCAGAGTACCTGACCTGCAGGAAGCAGACAAGCGAGCTGGTCTTGTTCTAGGTAAGAGACTAGAGGGTGTCTACTTGCAGCTTGCAGGTACTTAAAGCATCTACAAAGATGACAGAGCCTGTGTCTTCTCCATAGTGGCAGAAAACAGAGCAAGAGGCAGTAGTTGAACACAGCACAAATTGGGAGGTTCTGGTTGGATATTAGGAAAATAGGAGGGTAGTGCAGCAGGGGGACAAAGCCATGGCTGGCCTCAATCTGGCATTGGTGATGGTCACACTTTGAGCAGAAAGTTGGACTGGAGACCTCCAGAGCTTTCTTCCACCCAACATTTCTTTGATTCTGTTACAGAGCATGAATATTCAGTTCATTGATTGCTTTTCCTAATTTATATTCTGAGTTTTTAGTGTGATTTTGCTCAAGGCCAGATTCTACTGCTTCTATGTTAAGAAGTAATTTTAATTCCCTGTAATCAATAAGACTATTTTTGGAACAAAGTTCTGGATTGCAAAATCTGCAGATATCTGTATTGCAAATCCTTAAGGGGTTTGATTTCTTTCCTTTTTTCACTCTTTTTTTTTCTTTTTGTAAAACACCTGACATAATGAATGAGCAAATAAGCAAATTACAAAAGGTGAAGGAGCTTGGTCAAACTTGATTATATCTCATCTTTTAAAACTGATACACTGCTTTCTTTTCTTTGAAGGCACAGTATGTTTCTGTAAGAAACTGATAGTTGTATGTGTATGCGATTTATCTTTTAATCCCTCCTTGTGACCTTTGACTTAAGTAACCTGATTGAAATCTCACTTCATTCACTTTAATTGACACTGAAAAAAAGAAAAATGTATTTTTCCAGAAGCCAGGCAGATCAGTATGAATTTGCACTCTGCTAAGTTTACTTCCTGAAGTTGTCTTGCAAACCGTAAGAAAGCTCTGTACATGATAGAAAACATCGAGCCTCTGTTGTTGCTCTACATTCGCTGTGTTATGTGGGTTACCAAAAACATTTCAAAATAAACTGAGGAATGGTAGTACAGCCATTGCAGATGAAAGCAGCCCTTTAAAGTACTCCAGTTTGCACTGAAGGGTTGTATGCTCTCCTCTTTTTGTGCTCAATTCAGAATTAAAGGCGATAATCAAGTGTGGACTGTGATTATTACTCAAACATTTTAGGCTGTCCAATACAACCACTCCTCTAATTAAACCAGAGAGTAAATTACAGCTCTCAAGCACCTAGATCCCCCAATATGTAAGGTGGCATTAAGTGCACCTTCAAAAGCAGAAGTAAATAAGTTAATAGCAAATCTAAGGGATCACTTCTATCATGGTTTAATTAGACAGTAGAAATTATAGCCAGAAAGAGCGCCGTGTCTTTAAAAGTAGCAAGGTTCATTATTTTCTGAATGGGTAGCATTTGGCTAAACAGTGTGGCCTGACACTACGTTTCATCAGGTGTAAGTGCCACTGCAGAGCCTCAGGCTTTAAAGTGGCTTGGGCAGGTACAGGGAAGGGTATTTTTCTTTCACCTGTCACCACTTACTTTCCTGCGCTACTGGCCAGTAGCCTGACATTTTCAGCTAATAGGAATTAAATAATACAGCTGTAATACAAATGTTGTTTCTTGTTGCTTGATCTTATGTGGTAGTCATTAAAGTTTAAATAAAAATCTGGAAAGAGAGCCATATTTAAAATGGATAAGGACCCTCAGCTAACTTTGGATTTTTATGGCCTTCTCATTATAGCTATTATACACTAACACAACCACTAATGAAAGGCTTGGAAACCTTGCGTGGGATGAGGCTCATTTCAGGCAGGAGGAGGAAGTGACCGTCTGCTTGGAAATAGCTGCGTGTGCCAGCCCAGCGCAGACCCCGTCTGTGTGTCTGCTTACTTTCCTAAATTAATTTGCAGCTAGATTTACCTCAGCTTTGTACTGGGCTGCTGAAGAGGCCACCTTTGTTACTGGTGGGAGCCCAGCCAGTCTGCCCTCCGGGATTTGTCACAGTCTCTGCTCACAGGACCCAACCCTGCAGGACGCTCGCCTCTCGCACAGGGCAGGGCTTGGCCCGTGGATGGATATTCCCAAGCAAAAGGCCTGTAGAGTCAGTACTTAAATCCTTCCTAGCAAGAGGCTCTGCTTCTATGGTAATAAGCTCTCAATTACGCTCTTGATATAATTTCTGTGTTAGTTTTTAGTATTTCTTCCCTGAAGTAGAATATTGCTCAAACACCTTTTGATTCTCATACTTCAATTTATTTGCTCACTTTAATAAAGTTCTACATCCCAGAGATAACAACTGTTGCTTTTCCTGGTGAAGAATTTTCTGTGCTCCCCAAAAGAAAGCAATTTCAGTTCTAGCCAGGCATTGCACAACTTGTTTCTGACTGCAGTGGTAGTAAAATAGATCTTCTTAGAAGGGGGGGGGATTTTTAGCATTTCTTTCTGGGCACCTTTTTTCCTGTGCCCCAGGGTGCTCTCCAAGGCTTACACTGCTGCCTTCCACTGGCCTGCAAGAAGCCACACTGCTGCTTTGTGCCTCCATCTTCCCATCTGTCAGAGGCATCGCAATGCCTACCTCCCCAGTTAAGTACTTTGAAGATTATTGATGTTGCAGCAAAGCTTTTATATGAGCATTTGATTCTAATATTTCTTCCTTCCTCAGAATGTTTTATTCAGGCCAGACTCCTACTCACTTTCCTTACAGCTAATGGAGCGGAGAGTCCTTTATTGTGGCTGTTCCCTGTTGTGGTCCGAGAGGTCTGTTTTGATATGTCAGCACAAGAAACGATTCTTTTTATAATTACAGATTTTGTCAACCATTTTGACTACTAATCGAGCTGCAGTATGGATTATTGCCTTATTAGTAACACGAGCAGTTCTCCAAAACACACAGCCTGAGGCAGAGCGTCATTATGGAAGACTTCAGGCCAGTTTATTTAGCAAAGCTGTAAGAAACTGGAAATAAGATCTTATACTGGAAAGCATTGAGTAACCTTAACTGTAGGCAGAGAGCTTTTCTTCCCTTAGGGACACTCCCCATCCATAGGTATTTTGCTGTTCATACATTACTGGTTATATGTTAGGAATCCGCTCACTGCTATTCAGCCGATGCACAAGGCAGCCCTAGGGTCAGCCAGTGTGTTTAGGAAAAGGACTGTGAGGTGTCTGTCCCAAAACCTGCCTTCTGAGGAAGACACTTGCCTCAAGAGGAAAGAGAAAAGTGGTCAGTGACATAATTTGACTGCAAAATTAAAGACTACTGCTGAACATTAAAATATTTCTTCTAGTTCCCCTGGGATTTTGCATGGAATTCACTGTGCTCAGTGTGAATGGCAGAGGGACTATATTTATACTTGGTAAATTGGCTGGATGGTCTCCTGAGATTTGAATTGTTTAACACAGAAAGCTCTTGATTTGGGGATATTTTATAGCATCCAGTGGCAAGATCCACCCAGAACCCCTCAAGGGATGTATTCAAAAGAATATGTCTAATTTTGCATCATGAGTAGCTGGAGAAGAATACAAACCAGGCATTCAAGCTGCATGATTTAAACAGCAATAAAATTATGAGATATGAATACAAAAAAATATCAGGAAGAAAGTCTTCTCTTAAAAGCATGCAGAATTGGACAAAATATTTGGATTGGTGCTTCCTCCCCCTGCTTCCTGAAATAATTCTGTTTAGGTCAACTGAAACATTTCTTGAGTTATATTGATTTTAGTAAACATTTTCAGAGGGAAGAAAAACTGAACACCATTCCCTCCCCTCCCAAATGCAATATTTTGACTTCTTCAAAATGGCATAATTCAATGGCATTTTTTCTCAAGATTATTGCTACCTAAAATATTTTAAATGATGGCTGTGTTTTACAAATATAAGTATACATTTATCATACATACATAATTAAGGCAGCAGATGAAATATTTTGTTGTATCCAAATTATTTGTATATTTGCTGCAGATGCTTCATTTTTAATCAAAGTAAGGTAGAATTTTTAAAAATTCTTCTCTGCCTCATGAAGTGGCATAACTGATGTAGCTTTGACCTCAAGCGGTAGTGGGTCAATTTGATTCCCCAAATTTAGTAGCTTTTACATTGCTTTAATAGCACCATGACATAGTTATATTTGAGACTTCCTAGGCATTGGGAAGAAGTGCATGTACCTTTAAATGCCTTATTCTGAATTTAGTGTGAACTGAGTCTTATTTTTGCATATTTATTTAACTACCTGGGACTCTTTTTTTTTTTTTTTTCATGAAAATGTTGCCTGTAACTAAAGCACAAAACACACTGAGCCACTTTGTTGTTTGTCTGCTTTAAATGAAAATGTTGCATTGGAGCAGAAACTCAGTTGAAGTATTCTTTACCTTCTGAAAATGTTTCCAACAAGAAATACTTCAAAAGCAGATTTTCCATCCACTGAAGAAAACATGTTCACAAAATTAAGCACTTTTAAATGCCTATGGTAGCAGGTAAAGGAAACAACTGTATTAAAAGAACTCTAATGAGAAAATAATACAGGAATAGTCTTGTTCTACTAGACTAATCATTTGCTGTGAAAGTAGGCTGTTTTGAACATCTGAAAAATGAAGTAGCGATAGGTTGTGGGCCAGGGTGGCAAGTGATTTTGAGGAATCACCTTGAGCTGCTTTAAAGGAGACAAGGGGTCAGGGTGGCTTTCCTAAAATCCCATCAAGACTGTCCTGTAGCTGACTCCTGAAGAGAGAGACAAGTTATTGCTAGCTGTGGTATAAAACTGGGTCCAACCTGTGTCTCTTTGAGCAAGGACCAAGGGGAATAAAGAAGGTGGAGGGTGATGGAATGCTTTTGTAGTCAGTGTTTTGTCTACAACAATGAAGATTTACTTTAAAAAGAAACATTTTTGCTTCTTTGCTTCAATTGCTGTCAATATTGACTTTCTGCTTCACAGTTTTATAGTCATTTTCTTGTTTCTGCTTAGTATAAGAACTGCCCAACTGTGTCCACAGCAGTATCTTGTTTCTGGCCATGTCCGATAGTCAAACCCCAGGAAGAGGCTAAGACGTAGGATGTGTACACAACAGTGCTTCTCCTAACATGTTCTGTGGGTTTCAAATAATAGTGGTTAGTGATCATCCACTGATGGACCTTTATCCTGCATGGATTTGTCTAATCCTACTTTGAACCTGTTAATACTCTTGGCCTCTACAGTATCCTCAGGCAACAAGTCTCACATGCTAATTGTATATGCTATAGTGTTTGAACTGTGAAAAGGTATGTGTTTAGGGCTTAGAGGAGGTCCAGCCTGTCTTTGGAAGAATGATGGTGTGATTCATCTTTGTAACCCGAGGACCTGAGCCTAGTAAAAGAAATGAAGCATGTTTTGAATTGCAACACTGAGCAAATAATAAGGTGTGACAGTAAGTAATCCCAACCTGCTTGCATGAAAACGTGTGGAAGCTCAGCGGACGTACACAGTTATAATGCTGACTTCTTATGAATCAAGAAAGTTCAGTCGCCAGACTCGGTCTGAAAACTTGCGATTGGTTTTGGACTTTGCAAGGGGAAGCTGTGCAATCAGATGGTGAAAATTCTCTGCATTGGGACCGGTACTGTTTAAC